>NW_022589730.1:5978066-6069357 GCF_004348235.1 Phoca vitulina | reverse complement strand
AAGGAAAGGAAAGGAAAGGAAAGGAAAGGAAAGGAAAGGAAAGGAAAGGAAAGGAAAGGAAAGGAAAGGAAAGGAAAAGAGGAAGAAAAGAAAAGTCCTTAAAACTATTAAGTGAGTTTATTGGGTGGCAGAGTACAAATCAACGAGCAAAGGTGAAACATTTGTATGTACTAATGGTAAGAAAGTAGAAACTGAAAATAAAAGCACAGTAGCATTTATCATTACTCAGAAGAAACCATAAGCTTAGGGATAAATTTAACAGAATAAGTTACAGGATACGTATGCCGATATTACAAAATGCTGAAAGAAATCCAAGAAGACGTAAATTAAATGGAGACATAGCATGTTCATGTATTAGAGGATTCAATACAGTAAAAATGTTAATTCTCCCCAAACTGATCTATAGATTTAAAACAATTTCTATTAAAATCTCAGCAGGGTTTTTGTAGACATAGTAAAGCTTATTCTAAAATGTATATGGAAAGACATGGGCCTGAGGAAAGCCAAAAACGATCCTGAAATGACCAAAGTAAGTGAAGAAATGACCAAAGTAAGTGAAGAAAGCTACGGGACATAAAGCCTGTGGCGCTGCAGTGACCGAGCGAGCAGGGTGCTGGTGGAGGTGCTGGCCGTCCCCGGGCCGGGAAGCAGGTGCGCTCATTATACAAGTGGGGGTGGACACGTTCTGTGTTTGACTCATGGATGACATTGCTGTTTTTGTAATATTGTACAATAATTTTGCAAAATGCTTCGGTAGGACAAAAGGAGGTAAAGAACAAATGGGAATTTCTAATATTTCTTAGAGCTGGCATGCAAATCTACAAATATATCAAAATAAGTAGTTTAACTTAAAAGATGGACTGCAGTTTCTTTTCTTATCTTTAGAAAAATATAGAATAAGGTAATGGTGTTTAACACTTTGGTTACTCAGATTCTGAAAGTTTTTTAAGTGGGGCTTTTTTTGTGGGCTCTGCATCAATGTCATCACCCAAGGGGAGAATCCTAGTCCCACTGCTGCTTTTATTTGTTGGGATGATCTTTTTTTTTTTTTAAAGATTTTATTTATTCATTTGACAGAGAGAGAGAGAGAGCACAAGCAGGGGGAGTGTCAGAGGAAGAGGCAGAAGCAGGCTCCCGGCTGAGCAGGGAGTCCGATGTGGGGCTCGATCCCAGGACCCTGGGATCATGACCTGAGCTGAAGGCGGACGCTTAACGGACTGAGCCACCCAGGCGCCCCTTGTTGGGATATTCTAAGTGACTTCTGCCAGTGTTGTTAAAAGGAATTGCAAAGGTGTGGTTGTAACCACCAAAGGGAAATTAAAAAAAATAAATAAATAAAGTCTTATAGGCTTAATATATACTCACTCTTAGCCACAAAAGTACATCCTACTCTTTTATGTCTAACATCCAGAGGAAAATGGTTGTGAATGCTAGCATATCTTCAGTGATCTGCTAATAAAGCACATTTCTGCTTATACTGTCTTTGGTGGAAGTTGGGCCTGATTCATTTAATGGGCAGAGAAGCACATTTCTAGTAAGGCTGAGCTCCAATAAAGGAACATCACTGTAACCATGTAAAAGTAAGCGAGGGAATTATTTTCTGGGTCTCTTAGGAAAAACATTGGATACCTACTTATTAACCATTTCTAAGATGGATATTTAAGAGTTCTAGATACACACTTTACATAGCATGTTTGTGAGTTTCTAGGAAATTTAAAATGATACAATATAATGTATTAAAAGACAATATGGATACATTTTGTTGTGTCTCAAAGTAAGTTGTCCATAGAACACTTGGATTTAAACTCTGGCATTTTTCCTCTGTTCCACTTTGAAAGTACTTGATTCTCCCACTTTGCATTAAGCCCTGTCCCTCACTTCCAGAATCAATGATTACCCAACGCTGCCCATAGTTTAATCACCCCGGATTCTGAGGAACAAGTCCAAATCCACATGGACTGTTTTGGTCCACTTGACAGATCTTTTCTGCAGAGAACTGAATCGTTCACTTGCCCACTAAGCCAGTAGTTGAGTTTTCTTATTCAGGATTTCCTATTTGTAACTCGGCCTCACCTGAGTCTGAAGGAAAGTGTTCGTAATGCATCACTTTTCATCCAGTCAAACCCAGAGCCTGCTGTTACCCCAAGAAGCTGTCAGTCTCCCTCACCTATGCTTCCTTAGTCACAGACATAATGGCAGGCAGCACTGCCCCCCAATGGCACTTTTTCCTACGAGGAAATGAGCATCCCCTATAAGGTCTATTCACTGAGGCCTTGAGATGCCCACACGAATTTTAACATAATTTTACAACTTACATACACTATAAAAACTATTTTAAAGTTGTTTTCTTAAATGTTTAAATATGAAAAACACAATATGACATGTTGGTAAATAACAGATTATGTAACGATTTCATCACTCTTTAAAATTAGCACACTATTTTTGGGGAAAAATACTGTCTTAAAAACCAATATGATGTCAGCTCCTTTGGAAAATCATATGACTTTTAAGATGTCAGGTTGTTGAATCATGGTGAGTCTTAATTAGAGAGAACTTGAGGGGTTGATGACAAAGAACGGTACACAGAGAAGCCATATGTCTCAGCCACGAAATGCAGAGAAGAGCCAGAGGACAAGGACACTTATCCAGAAAAATCAAGTAGCATTGCTGCCAGAGGTTGGCTCTTCTTTGAACCAGGAGAGAATCTACTGGTGAATAAAGAGAACTGATATGAAAGCAAAGCAGCAGAAATGGATAAAATACATTTATATTAAGCATCATAGAACAAAATAGAATTGAAAACAAAACAATCACTTCTAATACATGAAACTTGTGGGATTTCTCTTGCTCTTTCCTTTTCCCTTCTCCCTTCATCTTTTGCATTCACATATGAGGAATTATTATCTATCTATCTATCTATCTATCTATCTATCTATCTATCTATCAGCTATCTATCTATCTATCATTATCTATCAACTATCTACTAACTCTTCATACATGATACTTGCTATAAACTGAATTGTGTCACCCCCAAAATTTGTATTTTGAAGCCCTAACCCACAATGTTACTGCATTTGAAAATAGGGTCTTTAAGGAGGTAATTAAGTTTAAAGGAGGTCATAAAGTTGAGGTCTTCATTTGAGAGGATTAATGTCCTTATAAGAAGAGACACCAGACAGAGCTCACTTTCTTTCTTTCTTTCTTTCTCTCTCTCTCTCTCTCTTTACAGAAGAAAGACCACGTAAGCACACAGGGAAAAGGTAGCCATCTGCGAGCCAGGAAGATGGCTCTCACCAGAACCCAACTGTGCTACCACCCTGACCTCAGAAATCCAGCCTTCAGAACTGGGAGAAAATAAATGTTTGTGGTTTTAGTCACCATGTCTGTTGTTTCTTGTTATTGTAGACTGAGCTAGACAATACCTGTTTTGTCATATAGCCAAGCCAGGCAATATGACAGAAGTCATTTGGAGTAAAAGATAACATATTTGAGAAAAGTAGATTTGAAATATTTTTATGCAATGCACAATACGTATACATATTTGGAATATAATATATACAGAATTGACAATGATGTATATATTTAGCACTTTATCAAAAATATATCTCGAATTTCGGAGAAAATTAAGGAGTAGAGAGAGAGGTATGGCTGAGGTTGTAAATGCCTAGCTTCAGGGTAAGTGATCGTGAAGTGGAGCCTATTCAGAACGTAGGTGTGTAAAAGGGTTTTCTCGCAGTTGTGTTTCTTTCCAGGGAAGTCTAGAAGTCTAGTACTGATTTAGGGCCTAGATAAAGGATATGAAGGGCTAGCTAGTTATTTATAATGTGCTGCTTCAAGTTCAAAACACCTTTGAGCCCCTGAAGTTAGTCTATGTACATTATTCAAGGGTACAGGCTTTCCCCGCTATCCAAAAGTAGAGGGTTCCTATAAAAACTTTCATAAACCAAAGTCGCATAAAGCAAAGAAGTAGTCACCATTAATTTATATGGAAAACGTTTTGGGCATTTCCAGACCCTCAAAAATAACCTCTCTTAGTTTTTTTTTCTGATATTTTGGACATATCTTGCTAAGGGATGCACAAAATCTATCAAGATAAAGAGCAATGCTCACGAAGTTCAAAACTAGGCGTTTAATGTTGAGACGCTGAGTGTAGTTCCCGGAGAAGGCGCTGGGGGCGCCACTCTCGCTGCTAGGTTAGTGTGGCCTCTTGTACCTGCTCTCCGGAAAAGAAAAGCTGAACGTTGTTTTCTGCTTTTGGTCTTTTCCCGCAAAACTAAAAATCCTCTTCTGGTTCCTTTCAGTTAACAAAAACAGGTACTGATGTAGGCCTTCCATAAAAGCGAAAAAACAAAGCCTGAACTTTCAGCAAGTGGGGAATGCCTGTGTGTAGACTGATAAATTATACCTGGTTTAACTGGTTGCACAACCTGGCTGGGCTCAGTGACTAACGGATTAAAAAAAATCACGCAAAACTTTTGCCCAAGCTCCCCTGAAACCATGATCCCTCACACAAATTTTAATGGCTCATAATCTAAGACAAAGCATGTCCTACGCCGCGGAGGAAGGAAACTGGGGCTCTCCTCGTCTCCCTTTCTCACTCTTCCTCCTGCCTACTCTTTTTCCCTTAAAGCCTCACAGGTTCGTCTTATGGAACCCAGGAACACTTTTCAATGATCTGACCTCGTATTACCAGTGCCGTAAGTCATCGGGTTGGTGATGGAATTCGAGTCTTGGCTAATTCCTCTACCTTTCTCAAGTCTGTATTCTCACTAGTTCTCATACCTTGACACAACAGAATAGATACAATATATTGAAACCCTTTGTGAATCTTACCGCCCTGAATACAATTATCCCAGCTTGCACTTTATCATGGAGATACTCTTATCTCTTTCATCCATAACAAAATACTCTCCTCAAATGTTTATCCATTAGCATTCAGTTCCTACTTTGTCTCTAAGAATGCTTTATTACCATTGTAATTGGTTAATAACTGAAATTTACCTAAAGTAACTGACATTTGTCCAAAGGTTTTCATTTTGTTACTAGAGTCTACTTGGAGAGATGAGACTTTTATGAAGATTCGAGTTCTAACTGTATCTTCATAGCTAAATGAGGAGTACCTGCCATTATATCTAGTGTTTAATGTTCGTGAAGTGGTCAGAGTGCTCTGAAGAATCCACTCACTACGTAATTTTCAGTGGAGATGACTAGTTCTTGCTAATCCACTCAGCAGTTCTGTAAAAACGGGATTGCCCTTTTTCACTGGTGATCATATTCGATACCTATTTTTCCCATGACTAGGATTCTACAATTTGCTGAACAGACTACTATCAGCACAAATCATTTTGCCTTCCTTATGCTAAACCCCACATTTCCACACCTACATCTTAGGAAGAGTCACTGCTATTCTCTTACTATTCTGTAGTAGTGAACACAATGGTGAAAAAGCTTCAGGAAACTTCCATTTTACAGTGCTTATTTCTACATAATGTTATCGCGATATCGGTTCTTTCAGTTGGCAAATTAATGCCAAAATCAGAGCGTAGGCAACGATTATGGAAGTCTAATCATTTATTTCCAAGACTTATTATGCCTTTTAATAATTTATAATGTTTTCTTTTAAAGCTGTAACATTAAAGCATTTTATCTTAGTGCTATTTCAAAGGGCTCTTAGATACAATCATGTTTATCAAATAGGAAAACAAGATCAGAACATAAATGATTTATTTTTATACTTAATTAAACAATGTTACATAAAATGTGGCAATTATAATAACAAATATCTCTGTTGCACTGGAGTGCATTTAATACATTTTTCTTTTATATGGTTTGTATAGTTTGTTTAGCAAATGGTATGAAGAGTGAAATATAGTGTCTGTATATTTTTGTATTCATTTTCTGTTGCTGTGTAACAATTACCACAAATTTGGGGGGCTCAAGCAGGTTCATTATCGCAGTTTCCATGGATCAGGAATCCAACCCACTTTCAGTGGGCTCACACTCTGGTCTTGTAACGCTGAACTCAGTGAGTCAGCTGGTGGTGTAAGCAAATCTCAGCCTAGTCCCTTTGAATGTACTTGCCACACCAGATAGCAGGATGATGACTCTGCAGATCAGTTTTCTGCTGGATCCAAAAGACTCACTGATCTTCAGTTTCTCCGGTTTTTTCTATTGTAAAGATAGGAGCAATATTAACAAGCTCTTTCCATGTGGGAGCTGAAACCAGAAGTCCCAACTGCTATATGGAATTATTTGTTAACAGTGTTCTACCTCCTAAGTTATTTTTTCTCATAACATCATCTGGCTTTAGATAATGACTAAAGATTATGCTAACTTTTTTCAATCTGTCTTTAAGAGGCTTAAATATTTCTGATGATTTCTGGTGTGGTTAGGCATTCTCTTCCTTTACTGCTAAGACCACCACAGAGACTTAATATTATCTATTGTTTAATAAAATGCCATGGAAAAATGTAGCCCATTAAGTGGATCTCAGCTTCAAAAGTTTTCTAAATATAGTGGAAACTAAGAAATGAAATATGTTGAAGTGGAAATGGGGGGAAAATAATTGTAGCTTTGGGTATATTATATATTGGGGCAAAAATCATATGAAAAAATAATATCTGGAATACTTATCATACTGAATGAGAGTATGAATGTTATAAACAAGTGGCGTGACAAAACAATTGTGGAAAATAACATGCCAAAGGAATTAATTATGGAATACTTTCATTTCCAAGCTAGGGGGAAAAGGAAGTAAGAGAGTAGCGATGAATCAGTAGTTCTTTAGACAATCACCCATCAACTTTTATTTGTGGTTGAGAAGAAAGATTAGCACTATGAAAAATGCACAAATTGTCATCACTTTTGAGAGAGATAAAGAGAAGTATAAAGTGAATTAATGAAAGGAAACAGCAATGCTGAATAATAAGAACACATGTAATGTTTGAGTTTTATCAAAATTATAAGAATGGCAACCATAAGTTATTTTATCTGTAATATTTGAAAACGGACTTTAAAAAAATATTTGACAGTATGCTGCTGGAAACATTTCTACAGAGACATATTAAATTGTATCGCTTTTTAAAACAAAATATGTTTTTATTTTAAGATGTTTGTTGGTATTGCTGTTTTCCCTAATTCATTTCTTCTTTGTTTCCAAGTAATTATGCTACATCATTCAGTGTCAAATGAAACAGTTCCATTTATTTTGGAAAATTATACTCTGAGCTGCAAGCCAATGTTGGATAAAATAATGATCCTTTGCATAAATCTTTGGCAAATTTCACATCCATCATGATTGAAATGGAGAAGTCATATCTTTAAGCCATGCTACCAGTGTTGTGTCACAGGATGGGAGAAGTCCATGCTGGAGGGAAGGATCAGTTTCGCACTAATCTCATTTAGTATTGCTGGTCCACAGTAATGATAAAAAAAAAAAAAAGGACACTAACCTTTATTGATTTTGGTATTATTTTTATATTCTTCACAGACAATAGATTCCATTTGTATGCCCTCTCGGGCTGCCATAATGCAATATTGCAGACTTGGGGGGGGGGGGGGGGCCTTAAACAATAGAAGTTTGTTTTCTCACAATTCTCAAGGCTGGAAAGTCTCTTGTCAGCAGGTTTGGTTTCTCCTGAAGCCTCTCTCCTTTGTTTGCCTCCTGCCCTGTCCTTTCCTCTCTGTGTGTATACCTCCGGTAACTCCCTCTCTTCTTGTAAGAACACAAATCATCCCATCCAATTAGAGACCCATCCTTATGACCTCATTTAATCTTGGTTCCCTCTTTAAAAGCCCCATCTCCAACTATAACCATATTTGGGGTTAGGCTTCAACATCTGAATTTCGGGAGGACACAATTCAGTCCATAGCACCATTATTGACTAACCCCCTCACCCTAGTTTCCCCCTCAACCAATACGCCATGGCATAATTGTGGGTTGTTGATATTTTTCTCCTAAAGCAAATCTGCAGGTTGCATTTCTGAGGAAAAGTCCTGTTTCAGAGACAAAACTGGGTGTGGTAGATCCTATTATTTGTCCATAATTGTTTCTTTTTCTTCCTGCCTTTGCCATGGCTCAATTTCCTACCCCACTGATGTGAGGCTTGACCATGCTCTTATTTTGCTCAGTGGATGTGGGATGAAGTTACAATTGCCAGTTCCAAACTAAGTCTGTAAGAGGCACATGTTTCTGCTTCTTTCTCCACACTCCTGCCATTGACCATGAGAAGACCTTCCCCTAAATGACTAATGCTCTTTTAGTCTGAATCCTGGGATGATCAATCCTATAAATAAGTGTAAGTCTGAAACAGACCCACAGACTGAAGCAGATCTACCCCAGCCAATCCGCAGAACTAAGAAAAAGAAAAATTATTTGTAAGACACTGAGATTTGTGGTCTGTTCATTATGCAGCATTATCACAGAAAAAAAAAAAGCTAAAACAAAGGACTTTATATATGCTACCACTCTCCCTAAACCTCACCGTGAGATCCCTGCAGCAGTAGCTTACAGAGAGATATTAGGTTTCTATGACTGCTGTAACAAATTACCACAGACTCAGTCATTTAAAACAGAACAGATTCATTATCTTAAAAACGTCAGAAGTCCAACGCTAGCCACAGTAGGTTAAAATGAAGATGTCAGCACGACCATGTTTGTTTCTGGATGCTCAGCCTTTTGCCTGCTGCCTCACCTTTCCCAGCACCTGGAAGCTGCACAATTCCTTGGTTTGAGGTCAGAGATGGAGAGTTCCATCCTGCTCACGCTGCGCCTTGCTGGGCTGCTCTTCTACTGCCTTCTTCCATGTTTAAGAGCTCACGGGATTAGGTTGGCCCAGCCACATAATCCAGGTAATCTCCCTATCTTAAGGTGAGCCCATTAATAAACTTCACTGTATCTGTAACAGTATCTGCAATTGATTCTGTTCTGTGACAGAAACATTGGATTCGTTTCTTGGGATTACCATAAGAAAGTACCACAAACTTGGTAGCTTAATCAATAGCAAGTTTTTGTTTCAGTTTTAGAGGCTAGAAGTCCAAGATGAGGTAGTCAGCAGGTGGATTCCTTCAGAGGGCTGTGAGGGACTCTGTTTCAGGTCTCTCTCCAGCTCCTGGTGGCCTCTGGTGCCCATGGCTTGAAGATGGTATTCATCCCAATGTCTTCACCTCGTCTCCCCTCCCTATGTATCCATCCATGAGCCCTTTTTATAAGGACACCATCATATTGAATTAGAACCTAACCTAGTATCCTCATCTTAACGTGATAGTCTACAAAGAACCTATTTCCAAATAAGGCCACATTCACAGGTACGAGGAATTAGGAGTCAACGTCTTTTGGGAGAACACAACTTAATCTGTAACACATATTCACAGGTGTAATACCAGGAATTAGGATGCAGATCTCTTTGGAGGTGATCATCCTCCCTCACCATGAGTGATTTTTGGTTACCCAGAAGACATCTGAGATATAGGAAAAGAGACATTATAGTAAAATATATAGGTAACTGCTAGTTACAGTTAGTATTCTTTCTTTCTTTTCTTTTCTTTTTTTTTTATTTTCTGAGTAAATATGTCTTTACATGTTCCATCTTGGTCTCATACCAAGGAGATTAAAGGATGCTTAGTGTGTCAAGAGCTGGCTAAAACCTTTCAGTAGTCGTGCTTTTCCTGAGAACACTGTAGAAATGGTGTGGATACAAGTGGGAGATTCCAGGAAAATTAATCTCAGAAAATACTAGCAGAGCCTCTGTTTCTGTTGTCTGTCCTCCATTCCCCTCGGGCCAACCCTTCAAAGGTTCTGCTTTTATTATATTAAGGCCATCAGTAGCCTGTTTTTTTTGTTTTCTTTGTGAATTTTTTGTAGGTTGCCTCTACTTTGTCAACTACTATAAATGTTAGAATATTTCAGTTACATTGTATGTGTTAAGAATAACATAGTTATATTTTCTATAAGAATTGCTTATGTGGATATGATATTCAGGAGGAATGATAAAGTACTAGAGTTGCTCCATCTACTTTTCAGCCTCAGGAATCCTTTAATTGAAATACAGCAAAATCTATTTAATCTAAGTGAGTCTTGTTTCAGCAAATACAATTTCTATGTTTCTGAGATAGTGAAATATATATGTAGTTAATCTACTGTCTTATCAAGACCAATAAAAATTGAGCAATAAAATATAATCTGATCGTGCCATTAGCAAAAACGATTTTTTTATTATCTGTTAGCAACTAAATAATAAATTATTTTTCAACAGCTTTTTAATGAGGTGGAAGATAATCAAGGGTTGCAATAAAGTGCTGTAGTATCCAATTTGAATGATCGTTCTGTTTCCTGTGAAAAATGAAGTCCTCCTATCCTTCTCCAGAATTACAAAATCATTTAATATTTGTGAAAAATCACAAGATCCCTTGATAAGAAACAAATACAACAATACCCACTCTTCACTACTATCTTAAACAACTCGGGTAGTTTAATCATTTAAATGAACATTGTTATTTTTATTGAGGCACAGACAGATTTAGTTCTGTTGATTAATGCACTTGGTCTATTAATATCTTATTATTTGATTTTATGTTCTTAGCATACCCTTTCTTTCTTCATATCTTTATTCATATATATGCACAGGTACATACACAGAAAGTAAATGAGGGAAGAGGAGGAAAATTTTATAAATGCATGTTTTTATCTGTGTTTATAAATGATCAATTGTCAAATATCTTCATCATAAAATAAACTTTCCCACAAAACTTCATTATTACTATGAGACCATTCTCCTAAAATTGTCCTTTAAAAAATTTTACTTCCAAGAGTTCTAGCTATGCTTTTCTACTATGCTTTCCTGAATAGATTCATGCTAAAGTACAGTGGGTTTTAATTTATTGTCATTTTTTTTTATTTTTTATTTCATTAACAGCAGAGCTCCCCTTCTCCCTGGAATCACTTAAATGGAATTTGCCACAGTCAATCAGATAGGTCAGGTAAGCGTAGAGCTGCTTTGTGAAGCAAGGATGTTGGCCTGGAAGTAGCACCACTGAACATCAAGGCACCACAGAATATAGCTTTAAAACCAATTCTCCTAGTGAAAAATTGGGGGGCTTTTGGAACTAACATTTACTATTCCTAGATATAGAATGAGTGGTCGCACACTTCCATGCCTTGAGTGGGTTAACTCCTCTTAGCCTTTTCCTGTATCTATAAACAAAGATAAAACTGCCATACTTTTCCGAGTGTTTCCTCAATACTTTAAAATATCATAATGACTTCCTCACTGAGTTTCAAAAAGAGTTTCTTTTAAACATCTACAAGATAATAGTTTAAACTCAAATGTGGCCAACCCTGAACTGATCTCTATTGTTCTTCATACCCCACTTTATTTTCCAGCTGACTTCTCTCCCTATAAGCAATATTTTATTAAATGTCTCTAAAGTATTACTTCCACCCAATTAAGCAGAAAAACTTAAGCATATCCATCCACAAGGGGCGCCTAGTGGCTCAATCCATTAAGCATCCCGCTCTTGATTTCAGATCAGGTCATGATCTCAGGGTCCTGAGATGGAGCTCCACGAAGGACTCCCTACTGAGTGGGGAGTCTGCCTGAGATTCTCTCCCTTTCCCTTTGCCACTCCCTTCCACTGTCTCTCTCTCTTAAATAAATAAATAAAATCTTAAAAAAAAAAAAGAATATCCATCCATGATATCTAATTTTTTTAAGTCCCACTGATAATAAATTACAAAACTTTCTTCAATCTCTCTGCCCATCTTTTGGGACTGCTGAAATCAATCTTTCAACCTCTTGTGGGTGTATTATGTAAATAGTCTCACAGCATCTCTCCATGCATCTACCCACACAAATATGAATATGATCATGCTGCTCCATTACATTATTTTACACAATTTTCTATTTCATATAAGTTAAAACTCATCCCCTTATAAATATGTACAAAGTTCTTTATTTTCTATTTCATATAAATACCTACAGCTTTATTTTACACAACTGGAAGTTGTTTTTCATGAACAAATAAATTACAGAATGCTGACTGTGAAATGTTTATTCTGCTTTGCAATCTGATTCTTCTTCAAGTAGCCATGTTTTCAATGACCTGAGGCGGTCTTGCTCATGTCTACAAAACCCACTTCAATTGTCACCATCTCGGGCCATGCTAGCTTTCTTGGGTTTGGCTTCCCCAAAAGTAAACTCTGAGAAAAGGATAAATGCAAGTGATTTCCTTAGAATGTAATCTATGATCTCAGGAAGCACTGAGAAGGGAATGGAGAAGTGAGACAGAGAAGGAAACTAATTACAGGTGCATCATTAGAAAGATATATCATTGAGCTGATTACAGGTATATGAAACCTGGAGAGAGAACAGTTAAACAACGGGGCCAAGATTACTAGTAGGTAAATGAGTGAAAATTTAAATCAGGGGTTTGGAATTTAACTTTTTTTTGTAATAAATTATTCCCTTAGGGGAAGGATTAGATGCTATTTGTGAAGCTGGGAGTACTAAAAATCAAAAACTGTATCTTGTGAATGTCAGAATATCCTACGGTAATGTTTTTTGAAACCAGATATTGAAATTAGATATGCTATACTGGTGATATCCTACAGTTAATTATAGCATTGTCCCTTGACAGACTCTATTCCTATTTCACCATCTAGTGATCACAGAGAAAGTCACCAGGAAAAAAAGTGTGCAATTTAAGGATAGACTCTCCATTACTTAAAAGATACTTCTTAAAGGGTCTACTCTTAAAAAGTAGAATTATTTATCAACCATGGCACTGTGGTCTTATTTTTAGCCTTTCCATATACTCGTGTTTTATTACTCAGTTTTTAAAATCCTGTTCTTAATCTTGTCATTATAAATTCCAGGTGCCTTGCCAACTTCAGTTCAAATGTTTGCACAAAATTACTTTAGTATAAGAAATTATTCTGGTAAAGAATAGTATTATTCATTCATGCATTTATTCATCCATTCATTGATCCCAGGACTATATGTCAGGCACTGTATTGGTTTTTCTAGGAACAAAAGATAAATAAGCCATAATCCATGCCTGAAAGATGTCAGATTCTAATAAGAAAAAAAAAAAGCACTAACAAAAAATAACACCTGCTGTGATAAAGTGGACCGGGAAATGAAACGTAGGGCGTACTCTAATTCTTTGAGAAGACCTCACATGCTGCTGCGTCTGGAAGGATGAATTAGCCAGACAAACAAGGAGAATGATTCCGTTCCAGAAAATGTGAATAGTGTGCAAAGACAAGAGAACATGACAAAGAATATGCAGTACCAGGCAAAGCAGGTAATTTGTGTTGTTTATATTATAAAGGGCAAAGAAATAGAGCAGCAGCAGATGATGTAGAGAACAGAACAGAGGCTAGAGGAAATGCCAAGTTATGGTCAGCACTGGTTATAAATGTGAATATTCTCAAATCATCTGAGTTCATTATCACTTTAGAACTGTGTGTCCCAAATGTGCATATCTAATTTCTGTTTAAGCGCTTGATAGGACAATTTGTTAACATTTATATCCTGCAATAGCAGATAGGCAAATAGTGAAAAAAAGCATGATACCCATCCATTTCTCAGACTTAGTGAATTGCAAAAGCATGATCAAAAGTCTGAATTTCTGAATTAAACATTAGTTTTCCTGTATTAAGGAATAATTAAATCATTAAAATTTTTCCTTCAAAGGAAACTGTTAATTGGATCCATTTCAGAATTACACATAAAGTCTGTATTCAACAAAACTAGAAACCTCATCTACAATATTAGTTCTGTTACCAGAATAGGTATGACCTCATGATGATGTTCATTATTCAGAGAACAGAAATGAAGATGACTCGTCTAGAGCATAATAATGATTTTGCCACCAAATCATCCGGGCCCTAATTATGTGTACTGTTTGCTTCTCCAGGTCTACTTTTGTAATCATTTCAACATCCATATGGATTATTGATTGAATATCCTGCTCTTGCAGTTCTTTTCTCTATTTCTTTTCAACAATCTTTTCTGCTCTTCCACACCTTCTTATTCAGGCAAAACTTGAGCTATTACCAATGATCATATACATCCAACATTTTAATTCTGCATGTCCCATTTTCTTGCCACCATCTTTCTTGTGAGCTCACACCATTTTCATCCTCCCAGTTGCTCATCTCCTGCATTATTTCAGGATGCACAGTTGTCTTCAAGGGAAGCAGCAGGAAGAAGTCAGTCTGCATCATCTTGTCTGGACCAGAAGTCTGCACTTTGCTCCTGATGATAAATAGCTTCTTTCTCATCTGTCATCAATATTTCCTTTTTGTAAAAAAAATAGATTATTCAAAACACAATATCCTACTACCTCACATTTTGGGTAAAATAAACAAAACCCCCAAGACCTTTAGCCATGGTCACATGTCTCTCTAAAATTCCTGATGATTTCTCTACACATGGAAGCCTCACCCACCATTGCCCATTTTCTTCTCATTTCACTGAAACAGGACATTTCTTCCAATGTGTGATAAGAACACATTCCACTGAAACTGTTCTTACTGAAGTCACAATGATGGCCATTTTTGATAAATCCATTTCTCTATTTTTAATCTTTATCTTTGCTTCTCAGTCCCATTGGTCATGATTAATGTTTCCTTCCCGCTGGAGTCTAGGATATCACACTACCGATTTTCCACAGTAAACACTGGTGTCTCATTTTAAGTCCTTTGGCTGACTCTCCACTTCCTTCCAGAAACTCCAAAATTTGGAGTGCCCCAGAATGTGTTTCTTGGTTCCTTCTCTTTTACAAATGATTTCTTGATCCATAGGCGATGTCATCCTCATCCATCATTTAAATGCTAGTGATTGCCATATTCTTGTTTTCTAGCTTCCACTTCTCTGAGTTTCAGACTTCTGTGATTGCCTGCTGGGATTCTCACCTTAGAATTTTAGTAAGTAGCTTAAAATTAACATGCACAGAGCTGAACTCTTAATTCACTGTCATCAACATGCCCCTCCCAACCCGCATTTTCCTCCTCTGAATAGATAGATCTATTCAGCCTAAATTCTTGATGATCAAGTCTAATTTCTTGACTCCTTTTTTCCCCCTTCATAATCAACACTCAATTCTCAGACTGGTACACAGCCCACAAAAGCAAAAATAGACAAATGGGATTGCAACAAACTAAAAAGCTTTTGTATTGAAGAGACAACCTACAGAGTGAGAGAAAATATTTGCAAACCACATATCTGATGAGGGGTTAATATCTAAAATATGTAAGGAACTCAAACAACTTGATAGCAAGAACCACATGACCCAATTTTTTAAATGGGCAAAGGACTCAAGACAATTCTCAAAAAAGAAGACATACAAATGGCTCATAGGTATATAGAAAAGTGCTCTGCATCAGTCATCATCAGGGAAATGCTGGTCAAAACCACAGTGAGATCTCACCCCACACCTATTACAGTGGCTAGCAACAAAAAGACAAGGGATAACAAGTATTGGTGAGGGGTGTGGAGAAAAGGGAACAGTTGCCCACTGTTGGTGGGAATGTCAACTGGTACAGTCATTAGGGAAAACAATATATACGTTCCTCAGAAAATGAAAAATAGAACCTCTGAGCAATGAAGAAAAATGTGATGTTGGTCAAAGGGTAGAGTTTCAGGTGTGCAGGATGATTAAGTTCAGGAGATCTAAGGCATAATATAGTGATTGTACTTAACAATAATACTGTATTATATATTTGAAATTTGCTGAGAGTAGATATGTGTTCTCACCTCAAAAAAATGGTAACTATGTGAGGTGATGGATATGTTAAGAAGCTTAATTGTGGTAATCATTTCACAATGTATATGAATATTAAAACATTTTGTACACCTTAGACATGCATGATTGTAATTTGTCAATTATGTCTCAATAAAACTAAAAAAAAATAACAAAATTAAAAATAACTTCCCAGATGACTCAAATATACATTTTGAAAACCACCACTCTAGCCAAGTTGCCTTTCTGCTTTCAGTTGAAGAATTCAAACCCATCCCCACCTGTGTGAATGGTATACCCATGCCCCAACACTGATACGTTGCCTGATACAGCATAGCTTCCCCTCCTCTTTCCAGCCAAACCGGGAACGCCTCACCTACAAGCTAATGATCTGCAATCTGGGAGCAGATTTTTCTTTTATGACAGACAAAGGAATACCAAAGACAAGCCTCCTTGTTTCAAGATGGGACTAATTTGGGGGTGCGCTTTCTGTTATCGAGCTTTCCCATGGAATTGAGTTGAAGTCACTTTCTAGCTATCATCACATTTTTCCATAGCTTCTTCCCTTCCCTTATCTTGCTTTCCTTACTTCCCTTCTCTCTCAGTGGAATAAGAATCCTCATCTCAGGCTTTGCTTCTAGTAACCCACTTTAAGTTACTTCATTGGGGTCTCTGTATGTGCTCTTTGTATCTTTGCTAGGGATGCTCTTACCAAATTCTCACAACTTTCTCTCTTGCTCCGTTCAAGTCTTTTCTCAAACATCACCTGTTGATGTTTGAGAAATAATCATTTAAATGATTATTTAAATATACCTCTTTCTTCACTCCTACAAATTGTATTATTCAGCTTCTGTGGTTCATAGCACTTTATATTATGTATTCATATTATATATTGATTTGAGCATTTGTATCTTCCCTACTGGAATGTAACCTGAGTGAGGGTATGGTTTACCTCTGTACTGTTGCGGGTATCATCATCTTTGTCATCTCACTGTGATCCGATGTACTTGAAACATAGTAAAGAATGAATAAATATTTGCTGAATGAATGAAACAATGGGTAGGATTAAATTTGATTTTTAGGAAGCCAAGAAGAGCAGCATCAATGGCAATTGATTGATTGCACATTCTTAAGCTAGCATTTTGGGATTTCTCCAAATGTTCCTATAGGTTGAATCTACTGAGTGATGATGGGTTATATGCTACTGAGCAATCCTGATAATTCTATTCCATCATGAATGAGTCAACTCCCATCATGAGTCAACATTTCATCAACTCTCAGTCAACAAATTAGGCATGCAGTAGTACATATAAGTATGGATAACTTTCCATAATTTGGACATTATACTAGACATTGGGATACAAAGACATACAGGCACACTATAGAGGGTCATAGTGTAATGATGAAGGCAAGATGCATTCCCATGCTTAGATTATATTGTGTTGGCTATTAAGAGAAGGGCCCCCAGTTGAATGTAATACACTGTGCTTGTGTTAAAAGGGAAAGGAGTAGGATAGGAGTCAGGGAAGACTTCATATTAGTAATACAGGTGCAAACACTTGAAAAGAAAATTTCCAAGCAGGCGAGGAATAAAGGATGAAGGAACAGCAAGTCAAAATCATAATCACATAAAAAGCATGATAAGCTCAGAGAAGCTTAAGTAGCTTAATATGGCCAGAATCTAGGGTAAAATTAATAAAGTGTCAATAAGTGAGACTCTAAAGTGGGCATATTTTCTTTTTCTTTTTTTTTTTTTAAAGATTTTTTATTTATTTATTTGAGAGAGAGAATGAGAGAGAGCAAGCACATGAGAGGGGGGAGGGTCAGAGGGAGAAGCAGACTCCCTGCCGAGCAGGGAGCCCGATGCGGGACTCGATCCAGGGACTCCAGGATCATGACCTGAGCCGAAGGCAGTCGCTTAACCAACTGAGCCACCCAGGCGCCCAAGTGGGCATATTTTCAACAAGTCGAAGTGTTTTGGTTTTGCCTAGTGGTTACAGAGAGTTATGGAGGGTTTTCACTAAGACTGGTTTAGATCTCTCTTCTTAAAATGACAACTTTAGTTGCAATGAGGAAGGTGGGTGAGATTTACCAGGAATTAAAAATAACAATTGCCTCTCTATATTCCAGATAAAGGATTATAATGGTCTCAACTAAAAACTTTTGTAACAGAGAGAGAAGGATTCATTAAAGAACAATTTTGGAGACACATTAATATAAGTTTAAAAGCGTTTGGTTGTGGATGAGGGAAGCAGTGAATGCCACGGATGGCTAAGTATATCCAGATATTCTATTGTTTAATTAAAAAATTGAATAGCAGAAAAAATATTAAAAAGAAGTAAGATAATCCAATCAGTCATTGCAATTACACTCTTCATGATGCCTGACCATATGTATTCAAGGTAAGTGAAGGTCGAGTGGTTTTTGTCAAGTCTTCAAAAATTTAATCCTTACATATTCATTCAGATCTTGTTCCTGAGACTCAGAAATTTTGAGAACTTATTACCCTGATCTTCATGTTTTGTCTTGAGGTTGAATACTAGTATGAATAATTAGGGAAGGACCTGACATTTATCTTTTTGATAGCAATATAGAAGTCTCAACCCATGAATACCTATTTTCCACATTTGTGCCTCTCTCAGAAATGTAGTAAGTTAGCATTTTTTCAACCATACATCTCTGCATACTGATGTTTGCTTCTGATTACATAAGACAGCTGGGAGCTACTCCTCCTTCTCCTCCAATTTGGTGCCTATAGCAACAAGAATGCCAGTTTCTGGAATTTTAATTATGAATGCAGTACAACCAATTAAAAAATCAAAGAGCTACTGAAGGTGGCAACCTAAACAATGAATCTTAGTATTCTTTGACCTATTAGCAGAGTATTTCTAAGTTTATAAAATACATATTTGAAAAAATATATATATTTGATAGGATAGATAAGGATATTATTGTGATTATAGGCAGATACTTTAAGGATAGAGTAAAATTACCTTTTAAAAACATTTTATTGGGGTGCCTGAGTGGCTCAGTCATTAAGTGTCTGCCTTCGGCTCAGGTCATGGTCCCAGGGTCCTGGGATCGAGTCCCGCATCGGGCTCCCTGCTCGTTGGGAAGCCTGCTTCTCCCTCTCCCACTCCCCCTGCTTGTGTTCTCTCTCTCTGTTAAATAAATAAAATCTTTAAAAAAAAAAAATAAATAAATAAAAACATTTTATTGTTGTAAAATATGCATAAAATTAAATGTATCTTTTTAACCATTTTTGAGTGTACAACTCAGTGGTAATAAGTGCATTTACTTTGTTGGGCCACCATCACCATCGTGCCTCTCCAGAACTTTTTCATCTTCTCTAACAAAGTCTGTATTCATTAAATAATAGCTCCCCAATCCCTTCCCCCATCCTCTGCCAACTGCAATCCTACTATCTGTCTCTATGAATTTGACTCTAAGAACCCTATGTAAGTGGAACCAGACAGCATTTGTCTTTTTGTGATTGGCTTATTGCACTTAACATAATGTCCTCAAAATCTTCCATGTGGAAGCATGTGTCAGAGTTTCCTTCCTTTTTAAGGCTGAATAATATTCCCTTATATCTGTTTACCACATTTTGTTTATCCGTTCTTCTGTCAATGCACACTTGGGTTGCTTCCAACTTTACTATTTTGAATATTGCTTTTATAAACATGGGCATACGTCTGCTTGACTTCCTGACTTCAATTCTTTTGAGTATATACTTCAGAGTAAGATTGCTGGATTATATGGTAACTCTATGTTTAATTTTTTAAAGAACTGCTATGCTGTTTTCCACAGTGGCCGTACCACTTTACATCCACATCAGCAGTGTACAAGGATTTCAATTTTTCTATATCTTCACCAATATTTTCACTTTTAAAAAAATGATAACCATCTTAATGTGTATGTGAATGCTTTTCTAAAATTAATTAATTTATTTTTTTGAAGACTTTATTTATTCATTTGAGACACAGAGATACAGAGAGAGAGCATGAGCTGGAGGGAGGCAGAGGGAGAAGGAGAAGCAGGCTCCCCGCTGAGCCAGGAGCCCTATGTGGGGCTCGATCCCAGGACCCTGGAATCATGACCTGAACCGAAGGCAGAGGCTTAACCATCTGAGCCACCCAGGTGCCCCGTCTTTTTTTTTTTTTAAGATTTTATTTATTTATTTGAGAGAAAGAGATCACAAGCAGGGGAGTGGCAGAGGGAGAGGGAGAAGTAGACTACCTGCTGAGCAGAGACCCTGAAGGGAGGCTCCATCCCAGGACCCCAAGATCATGACCTGAGCCGAAGGCAGATGCTCAACTGACTAAGCCACCCAGGTGCCCCTGTGTGAAGGCCTTTTAAGCAAAATTTGGTCTAAGCAGTCCTAGAAGCAAAGCAACAGCAATGCTACTAAAGATAAAATATCATGTAACTTAGACTGCCAACTCAAAGCTTAAGAAGTCTCATCAACCATAGCAAATTTTGTAAAAGGGTATGGGGTATATTTCAAGAGTCTCATGACCACACACTGGTTTGGTGATTAAACTCATGGATGAGGCTTATTACAGCAAAGGACATAGTGTAGGGAAAGCAAAGAAAATATGTACATAGGAGATGGCGGAAGGGTCATTCACAGGCTTCTAAAGCCTCCTTTCTGTAAGGAGCACATGACTTACTTTTCTCTCCAGCCTCAAACAGCAAAGACACATGCAAGATCTCTCTTCCGAGGGCAGTTCATTCAAATCTTGAGATCTATAAGTCTTAAACTGGGCTATTCAGGTAGCTACATAACCAGCCATTGTGCACACCTCAAACTAGACCCTAGGTGTGTTTCATGAATATTCCTGTTTAAACAGTGCTGATAGCCTGGTACCTCTTGACCCATTGCCTCAAGCATATGGAGTAACATCGGTAATCAGTGATTATGTGAACATTCCTGTTGTTGAGTTGTCAGAATTTGACTTGTGATTGTTGCTGTGGCTATAGAGATAAGGGATGAGTAAAACAGAACAATTATTTTCAATAGAGTGTGAATGCATAGATAAAGGAAAGAATGAGCATATAAGTAGATATATACATGCAGTAGAAAGATATTAGATGGAAAAAGAAACACAGAATTTAAAAAAATCATTATCTATATGAGAAAGTTTGGATGTATCTCTAATTTGAATTACACACGCAACGTTTTTACAAAAATCTCTCCAATGAACAGCCTAAAAAAAGAAGTGCATATGTATACCATCTTGTTTGATCTGTGTAAATGTCAGCACTATTTATTTCAGTGAATCAGAATTTGCTCTTTGATAGTGCATAATATTTAAAAACTATTGACAAAGTTTTAAAAACAGAAGATGATTTCCAGGAAGCAGTATAAAATATGCAATCCTAATTTGATAGAATGGATATTAGTTGTCTATTGCTAGACAGCTAAAAGTTACCCCAACACTTAGCAGTTTAAAACAACCAATACTCACTATCTCCTGGCTTCTAATAGTAGGAATCTGAGTACAGCTTTGCTGGGTTCCTCTGGAGAAAGGTCCCTCGTGACACTGCAGACAAAATACTGACTAGGGCTATAGTTTTATATGAAGTGTCAACGGGTGGAAAGAGAATGCATTTCTAAGCTCATCCTCTTGGTGGTTGGCAGCCTAGTCTGTCACACCTGGGCCTCTCTACAGGAGTACCTTGCACCAGGGCAGATGGCCTCCCCAGGAGTGAACAATATAAAAGTATGATAAAAGAGAGGAAACATCCCAATATGGAAGCTACCATTTTCTTATCTTCTAAGTTCAGAAACCTGTCTTTGTAGAACCTATTCTCAGAAGTCACATTTTATTACTTCTGCCACACGCTGTTAGTAAGAAGCCAATAATGAAACCCACCTATATTCAATGGAAAGGATTACTCAGGGTTATGAGTCTCAGAGGCAGGGATCATTAGGAGTACCCTAGAAGCTGCCTCCATAAAATGTAGATCCCTCACACCAAATATTTGGCTTTTTAACTTCTTACACTTCTTGCATGCTTGGCTAAGGGGGTATTTGGTATCCCCAAATGCCAATATCTAAATTCGATGAAGAGTCTGATTGGATAAAAAAAATTAATTGCTAAAAAAATAATTTTAATTGATTACTGCCAGTTAACTGAATGATGTTTTGGGCAGGAAGAACTGTCACTGGATCTTTATCCACTCTGTATTTGAGATTCTCAGTCTAACACTGAAAGCTTAAGTGACCTCAGATGCTGGACTTTGACTTTCTCTCTTTAGGGGAAGAACTGGAAATACAGCTGTTAAAATGTTTGACAACTCATTTTCAGTTAATTATAATTAGGTTATATAAAGGAGAGCGTCTACCATCCAATGTCATACAGGTAATAATGCAAGTTAAATGGGAGTGTAAGACATTTATACCTGATGATATAATTAAGAAGATTTCTTAGTAATTCCCACCAATGTGAACATCATAATTATTGGGAGTGCAACATTTTAAAATCCCAAACACACCCACACAAATGCACTAGGTCAGAATTTCTGGAGAGGCTCTGTATGAGTGATGGATTTCAGGTGATTCAGATGTGCAATGCCTGCTGATGAGCCACCAAACTAAATGATGACTTTATATAGTTTCTGCCGAAGGCCCTCTCTATCCATTCTCTGTCTCCATGAATGGAGGGAAGAGCAGGCAGATGCCCTGCCCAGTGTGGCTTTCTCTCAGCCCCCTCTCCCAGTGACAGCACATCTGGAATCACATAGCCCACTGCTGTTGCAGATGTGACTCTTTCTCTCCTGGCACTTCTCTCTGGCACAGCACAGTTGAGTTTTGCACCACATTTGGGAATTCCTCCACCATCTTGAACATGTAGCTGCGAAGTTATGACCTGTTTCAGTGATTTGCCGAACTCCCCAGCCTAAATACCACATGAGCAAGAGAATGACAAGGTGAAGTTTAATTACGGAGGCCTCTGTGGTGGAGTGGTGTACTCAGGGATTCAGGTAGAAGTCTGGTACAGGACGCCCCAAGCCCAGAGAGGCTCAGACTGGATGGGGGTACAAGCACAAGTATAGATTTACCAACAAGAACCAGAGTGGCTTGGCCTAGGGCATTATGAGAAGAAATAGCCAAAGCCGATAAATTTAAAATATATCTTTATCATAGATTTGGCACGACTTGCTGATGAATTAAATGCAAGTGTTTGAGAGAAATCTTGAATAACACCTGGAGTTAGATACAAGTACTTTAGTGAGGTATGTTGAAGAGGAGATTATTAGGCAGGAGAAATAAGAGAAAATCTGTTTGTTCTTTAAAGATTTGAGATGTCTACTAGAAGTTCATCTGCTATTGCCAATTAAGTGGTTAGATGCTCAATATCTGGAATTTTAGGATGTTCAGGATATAGAAAGGGGACACCTGGGTGGCTCAGTCGGTTGGGCGGCTGCCTTTGGCCTGGGTCATGATCCCAGGTTTCTGGGATCGAGTCCCACATTGGGCTCCTTGCTCAGCGGGGAGCCTGCTTCTCCGTCTCTCTCCCTCTGCTTGTGCTCTCTCTGTCAAATAAATAAAATCTTAAAAAAAAAAAAAAGGATATAGAAAGATAATAGATCTAGACATGATAATAGACTCAACACTGACATACACATCATATGATGTAAAATAGAGATGTAGATGATAGAAAGCACCTCGTTAGAGATGAGGAAGCCCTGTAGTCATTGGCTGACTCATAAATTACAACACTTAATTTCTTTATAATCTGTCAATGCCTAGGAACTGTTTCTATATCTACTCTTGCTCCCTTGTTCACGCTATTCTTCCCCAACTCATTGTGCTCCAGTCATTTGGATATGCTCCTGTTTCGTCATAAAAGCAAACTCATTTCTGCCTTAAGGTCTTTGCATTGGCTCTTCCCTTAGCCTGGAATATTCTTCTCCCTCATCTTCTCACACTGCAGTGTTCCTCCAATCATCTACACTGAATTTCATTTGATTGACAATCGTAAACTCATTTTCAATTCCAACTTTACACTACTGCATGATGGTAGTCATCTGTCCTCTTATTCCTCTCCCAGCCCTTGTCATTTCCAAACAATGAAGTGGCTTTCTGTTTCATCTTTCAAAGTTATTTAAATCTAGTAGCAAAATAGGGACTTTCCTATAGGGCTTAAGTTTAGTTATACAATCTGGGTAACCATGAATCAAAACTGTGAATGAAATCTGTGCCCATCATTCCCATTTCGTTAAACCACAGAAGCCCTATTGGTCAATAGAGGTCCTGAAAGGCTACTGCACATCATCCAGAGACACCTTAGTTCTTGAAACGTTGGGCTGAACGCATTATAGAGAGTCATATGCACACTACGAAAGGGACAAACATGAATGATTGACAAATTTACACATCACATTGTTATTCGCTGGAATAAACAGAGCCTTCAATTTTAAGCTATAGCTTTTATCCACTTCTTTTGAAACTATACACTGAGTACTTTCAGAAGGTTATAATGAATTTTTCTTTTGAGATTTCACGTAAATTGTCATTAAAGTGTTAATGACATTATGGCATTATGTAGTATGACTTAGGAAAGCATGATCTAAATGCCTTCTGATAGCTACTGTTGGAAAAATTCAAATGCATTATACTTTAGATCATTGTTATCCAATAGAACTTCCAGTGATAATGCAATGTTCTGCAATTGAACTGCATATCATGTAACCACTACTTGAGCACTCAAAGCCAGTGAAGCAAATTGATTTTATCTCATTTTGTTTTAATTACCTAGAATTTAAATTTAAATATTCACATGTAGTTAGTGGCTACCACTGTGGACAGTGTGACTTTAGATTTTTTGAATAAGACAAAATTCTTCAGAAACCTTCTCTTCTATATAATTGTTATGATTTACCCTTAATTTTGAAGAAATTGAAACTATTATTTTTTTCAGTTTCTACTTCACTCATGTAAAATATTTGAGGGAAGTTGTATTTGACTTTCAAGATATTTGATTTTCAAATCTTAAATGTAGAACTTTTAGACTTTCCTTGGAATTACAGATCTATGTTTTATTAATAATATGTAAACAAACTTTAAATTGGACAAGATATGCTAAGATGTCAGGATTTTTCTAAGGGAAGGTGTTGAGGAAAGTACAACCTTAGAAAAACAAAGACAAACACATGCATTTTCTTAAATAACAAGGTCATGATTTTAATAATAATAATAAAAAAACAGTTGATAATCAAAATTCACAAGGCTCAAGTAAATTGAAAGCTAAACAAAGTAAGTTTCTTCAAAGGACTTTGTAAACAGATAAATTGGTTCTCAAGGGAGAAGTAAAGTATAACTTCTTTTTCAAGAGTAAGTTTTGATTATTAAATAGTTTTTTTAAGGATGGTCAGAAACAACATTTCTTAAACTAAAACTCTACAGACTACAAATTATAGCTGTGTTAGCTATATTATAAAAAATATTTCTAAGATAAATGATGCATAAGATTTGTGAATGAGACATACAGGAATTGCTTATTAGTTTTAATGTAGTGGGATTTTTTTTAAAAAACCACTTGGTTAAATTGAAAATTTGAATGTATTTTGTTCAAAATATTGCATTGATTTCTAGATGGTTAGTTTCGCAAAAATGCTTGAATCATAACTGATAACATAAATAGCTGCTATATGCAGAACACATGGATATAACACTGGTTTGTTCTAAGCCATCAAAAATAGAAAAATAGAATTTTGGAGGTTGAAAAAATTTTTAAATCTCCTGTATATTTAAATCTTTCATGAATAGATGCTTTTCTACAGATTATAATTTTTAAATTGGTTTTCTAACACATTTCAATATAAAACAGAAGTTATCTACACTTACAGATATAAATGTACATGTGTAAATTTAAAGTTGTATTTTGTTCCAACAAAAAATAATTAATAGAAACCTGTATTTATTAAAAAGATGAAAACTGAAATGATTGGAGAAATTGTCATTGAGGACCAGCTAGGAGACATGAGTCCGCAGCATTGACAAAGTTAACTTGTGGGCTCACATAACCGAGAGCTCCTGGGGGTTATTGGTGTCTCTCAGATTCCAGATGATGACAAGAGAGCTGTGGTGTCACACATCCTTTCAAGTTCAGGCTCCATGTGAAAGAACCAGAACCTCTGCAGAAGCCTCACAACAGTCTGTTGGCCATGAGGGACTCATGTGCCTTAGCCTGGGTTTGTCATTCTGATCAGGGGAAATACAGAGCAGTTCAGAACTGTGCCAAATCTGCAGTCAGGCATAAAGTCAGCCACTGGACTCACTAGGCAAGGGACAAACCTTCACATAAAATCAGAATCCTCTGGAAGCAGTGGCAATAGACACATCTGAAGTTCTGACATTCATGAACGTGTCTAAGCTTTCAGGTGAGTAGAACTTCCATCTTCCTGAAGATGTTTGTCTGAGTCCTAGAGAGAAGATTGATGACTGGATTAAATGCTGTAAAATAATAATAATAACACATGTATTACTCTCTTGGGAGGGGCTCAGTGTGCCATCCTGGTGTCAGGGGCAGCATTTGGCCAGGTGGGGGCACCTGGCGGCACCCAGGAGGACCACAACAGAACCCAAATGAGAAACCATGGCACCACAGGAAGTAACCATGATACTCCAGGAGGTGGTTGGTTGGTTTGGTTTTAGAATCTATTTTTAGAGTGGTTACATGTCACAGCAAAGTTAGGTAGAAAGTACAGAGTTTCCATATACTCCCTCCCCCGACCCATGCACAGTTTCCCCCACCATCCCAATCAACAGGGTTACTAAGCTCTACCACTCATTCAAGGAGCTCAGAATTTTTCAGTCAACTCAGAATCGTGAAATAATCAGAAGATGTGATCCTCTATTTTTGGTGTATCTGATCTATTTCATAGACTAAGAGTTTTGGGTAATTATATAAGCATAATATAACTCTAGTGCACTACCCAACATGATTATTCCGGGGAACAAATCACCAAGTAACCATCACCTCAAAACTCTGTAAGTCAAACCACCCCGATTACCCTTCAAGCTGTATTGCTTAATGTAAAAACTCAGGTGCCTTATCGCTGGTGGTCTCACCCCGGCCCCACCCATTCCCCATGAATTCAGAAAGCCAATGTGAATGCAGAGTATGCTACCAGAATCCTCAGCCCGTAGAGATCAGCCCCAGCAGTGCTTTCCTGGGAACACTGTTCTGCCATTGCATGTTTGTTGAAGATGTGGAAAGGGATGACCTTAATTAGGAGACAAACTTTGGATTGCACTTACTAAATCCACTCCAGTGTTCTAGTGCTCCAAAATCTTTGGGTTCTTTTCACTATAACAACAATTTTGAGTATCATGGAAATAACTAGAACTTTCCCAATACCTTAATTTGCACATAGAATCTAGAGTCTCTAGTAAGGATACTTGCACTGATAAAACTAACCCCATCTATAGTTATTCTCTCATCATTGAGATAAGGCCTTTATAAAAGCCTCTGAGGTGTGGGCTGGCATCAGGGCCTAGTACAGTGCTGAGTTTTAATTCTCTGAGCCCCCTCTCCTTCCTGTATTTCGTCATTTTCAAACTCAAGGCTCTGAATAGTTCATCATCAACGTACTAAATTTTTATTTATTTTTGCAAGACTGCAAAGTGTGCTGATGTTGTTCCTCAGCCACCTGCAAAATCAATATTTGAATTTGTTTTTTAAGTACTTCTGTCACAGTGCTGGAAGAGATCAGAAATTATTTCAGTGGTTATAGAAAAGCTCTTAGGTTGGTCTATTACATGAGTGAGGGATTTAAGATTCTGAGGGTTTCATTCTCCTTCTTTCCTCAGCTATCTAGTTCTCTTTAAATACGGCATCCCCACCCTTCAGTACAGAATCTCCACCCAAGGGCCTTGAATTCTTCAAGCCCTTAACACCAGGTCTCTGTATCAGTCAGGATCCCAACAGGAAAGAGAACATTCAGAGGCCAAAAGAGGAAAGTTTAATTAAGGGAGTACTTTAAAAATTGTGAGCAAGATGAATCATTCCATCTCAAGGCTAGCAAGAGCAGGAAAGCTGTTCTTATAAGTACTGAGATAGGTAGGATTGCCCCAGACTTCATGCCCTTCCCAGAATCTCAGAATGTGACCTTATTTGGAAATGAGGTCCTTGCAGATACAATTAATCAAGAGAATGTAATTAATTAAGTGAAGATGAAGTCACACTGGAGGAGGTGGGTTCTTAATCCAATACGACTTATGTCTTCATAAGAAGAGCAGAAGCCAGAGAGGGACAGAGAGGCACAGGGGGATCCCTGTGATGACAGAGGCAGGGGTTGGGGTGATGAGTCTATACACCCAGGAGCACCAAGATTTCTGGTCACAGTAGAAGCTAAAAGGAAGGCATGGACCACTCCCTCAGAGCCCTCTAGAAGGAAGACATCTAGCTGACTTTCCACAGAACTGTGGAAGAGTAAGTTCCCGTTGTTTTAAGTCACTGTTTGTGCCACTTTGTTACAGCAGTGGCAGGAAACCAACCACCACCATTGGGCCAGAGAAGGATGCACCAACAGATGAAGGAGAGGTCGCCCTACAGAAGCTGTGGGCCTTGGTAGGAAACTACAGTGGCTGAAATCCTGCCGCCCAGCAAGGAGGAAGCCAGGGACCTCCTCTTCTGTGGTCTAGCCTTCTGCTATTGCCTCCCTCCTGTGCAATGCAACCCAAAGCTGGAGGGCAAAGGAGTCCTGGATGCCAGCCTTGTGCGCCTGAGGCGGAATGGGAAGGGACGCGGGGTTTTGTCTGCAAGGGTGAAGGGAGACTCCCCTGCCTTCTCCTAAACCCTTGACATTTGCTGTGTACTTTAGGCCATGTGATAACTTAATTTGCCATTTTTCCGTTTTGTGATATTGAGTAATTCGGAATTAAGGGCAAGGAGGAAGAATCTGGCTCAGAAGAGGGACAAGCCTGCATGTGCAAAACTCATGCCACGTGGAAGGCTGGTCAGAACATCATCACCACGCCTTCCTGTGGCAGGCCTCCCTGGCAAGATGGTCAGACCTCAGTCTTGGCACTACTGGGATCCTGGCGTCCACCTTTTTGACAACTGCTGCTTGATAATGATATTGAAATCTCTTGAGCTTATTACCTCTAACCAAATGCAGTTTTAAAAGAACCCCCCTCTGTCCTCCTCCCTCCATCCCTATTCCCTCTCTCCTCTCTCTCTTCTCCCTTCTCTTTCTTCCTGCCTCGATCTCCCCTTGTCTTTTCTGCACTATTATTTTCTGCACATTCCATTTCCAGAGTAGAATATCTGCCGCATCTAATGTACATCATGCCACTGTGCTGTAGCTGTAAGTATTAGAAAATGCAATTTGGGGTATCCATAATGCGGGATAAGCTTCTGCCCAACCAAGCCTAAAGAAGACATTTAGTGGCTGGGCACACAAAACATTACACTCCTACAAATTCTTGTATGGAATTATTATACAAGCTTCCACATGTATTATTCATAACCTTCTTTTATAATAGATTGTTAATTCTCAATTACTGTAGAAAATTTCATCCCAAATGAGCTGAATTAATTATTACATGATGAATTTTTAAACAAGAAATTTTAAATAAAATATTTCTGATTTTCAAGTATATGCTACTGACAGAAACTCCTAGCATCCCTGGAATTATGCAGAGTTCAACATTCTGTAAGATTAATTAATGTCTATTTAAACAACTTACAAAATAAATTGGTTAAAAACTGGGAAAATTTGAAAATAGCAATTAAAACCTAATAAAATGTTTTTTTAAAACATCATTATGCCTGACCGCACAGAATTATAATTTAAAACTTAGGGATAAAATTTAAATTACACATAAATTTACACAATTTCTGCATTTTACTATTTTTGTTCCTTAGAGTTTGAAATTGGGAGTTTCTTGCAGAAACACTTCACATTAATATCTCAAATAGCGCCTCTGAAATATTTAGCCACATCTGAAACATAATAGCCACATTAAAGATAAAACACTTAGTATAATCTAACTTCCTAAAATTTCTCAGGTCTATTGGCAGGGATCAATTCGAGAAGCATTTATTTAGAAGGAGCATGTACTTTCCCCAAAAGAGGTCACAAGTGAGCCCAACACATGCCTTCTGGCAACTGCCTATGTCCACCACGAAGGCCCAGGCGCTCACTGCCCCTAGTACTCACAGCCTTCACAAGGCTCTCTGTCAAGAATTCAGTAAGACCTTAGGCTAGTTCAGGGCAGCCAACAGGGGAGCTCAGACTTCCGGGTCTCCTCTAATCACCTGTGAATAATCCCCATAAAGTATTGTGTACCTCTGTTCTGTACTTTTCTCCATCTTTCTATAGCCTCTGAAAACTTGCACCCTGTAGAAGTCAAGGGCACTGTCAGCAAAGCCCTGTATCTTATCCTCCCCAAACACACCTTCTCTTTCTGTTCTGAGGACAACCTGGCTCTGCTCCACCCATGCTGTTCCCCTTCATGCCTCCTAACCATGTCGGCTTTGCTTCCCATTAATGTGTGTCCCTAGGCCAGGAGGTGAAGTAGAGGCTTCCAAAATTCTCACAACAGCTTCCAGAAAATTCATTCTCCTCCCTTCAAGTAACATTCTTACTGTTGTCTTTGTTGTTGTTGTTGTTTTACGTACTACATGCATTGTTCCTATCATCTCTTAACTCTTGGGTCACTGCTGTTCATTTCTGGATAATTCTAGCACCAAACCTGCTGTGGTTTTCCCCAAAATACATCTGTTTTATCTGTTTTAGTTCTTGGTTATTTCACTGCACATATAGAAGGTCTTTCCTGCACTTTGACCTATCACTTCTTGCACTCCTCTCCTCTACCGTCCTTACCCTTGCTCTCTCACTTCCAGGCCCATATCCTAGAAATTGCTGTTACCTATAACCTTCAAAGAATCCCTTATTGCCTCCCAACCACCCATTCTTCCAGCTAACTTCCACTTGTCTCTTGTTCCCAACAAACTTTCTACCCCAACAGGACGTCTAATTGTTTAATACTACCATCTTACCATCATTCTTCATCTATTTCCAGGGGGTGAAGAGTCTCCCTGAAATTTCAACTCAACTCTTACATGTTTTCCTTGCATATGCCATTCTGTCCCCACCCCACTTCTTGCTTTTACTCACTTGGTGAAAATCTTCAGATTCTACCTGTATTCCTAAAATTGAGGATGGATAGAGAAGATCAAAATCACTCTGAGTGACCTCACTTTAAAAACTAATGAATTTGTTTCAGAGGGGGAGATGAACCATGAGAGACTATGGACTCTGAGAAACAAACTGAGGGTTCTAGAGGGGAAGGGCGTTGGGGGATGGGTTAGCCTGGTGATGGGTATTAAGGAGGGCACGTTCTGCATGGAGCACTGGGTGTTATGCACAAACAATGAATCATGGAACACTACATCAAAAACTAATGATGTAATGTATGGTGATTAACATAACATGATAAAATAAAATAAAAAAACTAATGAATTGTTGAACACTACATCAAAAACTAATGATGTACTATATGCTGGCTAACTGAATATAATAATAAAAAATTAAAAAAATAAAGAAAAATAGATCATTAAATAAGTAAATAATAAATAAATAAAATAAAATAAAAATTAATGACCACAGACCCATATGGTCTTTCAATACTACCCGCAAATTACATTATATATTTCCATTTCTTTTGTCCTTCTTCACAATTACTCAAATCATCTTATCTCTACTCGAACCTCTATATCTTCTCTCCCATGTTTGCTCTCAGTTGATAACCTTGCTTTTTCCTTCACTGAGAAAATCAAAGAAATCAAAAGAGAAATCCCATAGTCTGTCACCACCATATCTAACCATCTACCAACATCGGGCTTCTCGTATTCCCTACATGCCTCCAACAGTAGATGAGATATCCCTGTCCCTTTCTAAAGATTATGTCTCCTCTCCTTGCTTGAGCTGAACCTTTTCTCAGATACACTGCTCCAGCAATTCTCAGATCTCTCCCTACATCATCAAATTTTGCCTCATTATTAAATCATTCCCATCAGTACAAAAATATGCTACAAAATGTACTTTCTTCTTTATAAACAAAAATATACCCAAAAACTTTTCTTAATTTTATTCCTTGCCAGCTTCCACTCTTTCTCTGCTCCCCTTACAGCAAATATTCTAGAAAACATTCTCCATGTTCTCTTTTTCCAATTTCCTCTTCTTACTTTCTCTCAACCGCCCACTCCAAGAAAACTGCTCTCAACACGATCATCAGTGACCTTGACGCAGCTACAACCACTGCTCAGTTCTTGGGTGTGTTTTATTTGGCCCAATGATAGAAATGGACACAGTTGATCACTTCTTTCCTCCTTGATACACAGTCTTTCAGTGGGTTTCCAGAACACATCACTTTCCTTGTTGTATTCCTACTTCACTGATTACTCTCCCTCAGTTTATTTAAAGGTTTCTTCTTTTACACTTGACTTCCTCATATTGTAGTGCCCAGTGCTTGGTCTTAATATCACTTTTCTTCTCAGTGAATACTCATTCCACAGTTCATCCAGTTTCACAGCTTTACAAATCATCTTCATGCTCATGTCTCTCAAAATCATACCTCTGCCTCAATGTAGCATCCTCTTCAGCTCATATATCCAAGCCACTGCTTAACATCTTCACAGAGATACCTCAAACTCAAGATGACCTCAACTAAATTGATGATCTTTCGATTTTTCCCCACAGAACTCCACAATTCAGTTGTTGGCAACTCGACTCTTTAAATTGTTCAGCTTAAAACATTGGAGCTATTCTTGGCCTCCTTTTCTCCCAGGTTAGCCTCAACCAATCAAAGGAGAACTTCCAAAAGATGTGCAGAAAAATCTTCACAGTAGGTATAGACCCTGAGCACTCTTAACAATATTGTCTGCTACCCCGTATGACATACATCATCATCAGTCATCAATTGCTGAATCACTGCAATCACCTTGTCTCTGCTGCTATTCTTTTTTTTTTTTTTTTTAAGATTTTATTTATTTATTTGAGAGAGAGAATGAGAGACAGCACAAGAGGGAAGAGGGTCAGAGGGAGAAGCAGACTCCCTGCTGAGCAGGGAGCCCGATGTGGGACTCGATCCCGGGACTCCAGGATCATGACCCGAGCCGAAGGCAGTCGCTTAACCAACTGAGCCACCCAGGCGACCTCTGCTGCTATTCTTGCCCCACAATCTATTCCTCACAGAGAACCAAATGAACCTTTAAAGGGATAAGTCAGACCATGTCACTCCTCCACTCCAAACTCTCTGATGCCTCCCCTTTTAATTCAGAGTAGAACACAAATCCTTCCCAAGGCCTATGAAGTCCTACAGTCTAGCCCCCAAAGCTCTCTGATCTTACCTCCCTTGCATCACCCCCTCCTTTCTTTGACCACTCCAACACAGCATTCTGGCCATTCCTCAAACACAAATTATTCTCCCTTTTTAGCTGGGTTGCACTGCCTTGTCCCTCTGCTTGAAACAACATCCCCTAGATATCCTCACCTTTGAGTTTTTTGTCAAATGTCACTTTCTACATAGGGTCACTCTAAGCATCCAAGAAAATACAATGACCCTTCACTCCCTTGGTTTTCCCAATTCTTCTTACCTATTTTTCCTTCTTCATATTATTCCATAGTACATATCCAACATACTGCATAACATATGCATTTATTGGGCATATTTTTAATTGATCTGTGTCTTCTACTAGACTATTGCTTTAGAGAGCAGAAATCTTTGCCCATTTTGTTCACTGATGTATCCCAAGCTCTGAAAAGTGCCGACTTCATTATAGTGCTCAGTAAAATATTTTGAATTCCTATATCACACATCATTGAAACAAAACTTAACATTTTGAACTAAAGTAAATAGCAAAATGCCACTCTTCATCTGCTTCACTTTTAGCAAGGGTAAGTATCCATAAAGGACTAGAAGAGGGTTCTAAAAGGACTAGAAGAGGGTTCTATTTCTTATCACCAAAAAGCTATTGCAACAATTCACACCTATATTATGGTCATTGCTAGAAAACACCTTTTAATTTCCACATCCAGAACATAATCTCTTTCCAAGTAAATTAATAAGAATTTGTTTTATACTTCTGAAAAGAATAAATACTCAAATCTTATGACACTGCATTGACATGTCACTTCATCCTCACTGTTTTATAAAATTTGATTTTTCAACCTTGTCATGAATCATTCAAAAATTTTCCTCAGCCAAAGCAAACGGTATATTGCATAATACCATTCTGTGTACTGCTGTACCTCAGAATATTCCATGCAGTCCCATTTCATGACATGTGAAGGCATGTAACAGAATTAAGGTGTCAGAATTTTGCCTTTTGATTATCTACATTTGGAAAAAAAAAAAAAAAAAAAAAACCCAAACACATAATCAGAATAGAAAGCCCTCTCCAAACCCATTTTTTCATGTTGCAAGGGAAAAATCTCCAGGAGACTTATTAAATTTAGAAGTTCATATGGAAATGCTATTTATTATTTCAAGGAAAAGATTTGAATCTCCCCAGATTGTAAATCCTTGGAAGTTGTATCCACACTTAAGATAGATCCTCTCTCCCTCCCAAGCGTTGTTCACTGCAGTGGTGTGTGCCCAGTGCACACAGGGAAAAGTGTTGATGATGGGAACGTCATAAAGTAAATTATATTGTCTTCAAGGCATTATCTACAGTAAGTGCACATTTTATTCTTATTAGTGCATTATATCTTGATAAAGGATTTGTCTCAATAAGGCTGTAGCACTAACTTACTTGAATTGATTATATATATCACAGTTTAAATAGCTTTCATCTGACCCATTTTAAATTCATCGCTTTATAATTTCTTTATGAGACAGGATAAGTAGGAGTAGGCAAGAGGATTCTGTTCTATTACATTCTGATTTTTACATGTTGAGTATTTTCCATGTGCCAAAGTCATTTAGGACTATTTTTCACAACTAAAGAAATTATAAAGAAAAAGAAAAGTTAAGATGTGGTAAATTAAATTTATTTACTTAATTCTATAACTAATTTACACTTTTGTCCACAAAAGTTGTAATTACTAATCAAGAATTCAATTCAGAAAAAGTTAATGATACTCTGAAAAGCATTTTATAATTGCTTTTATACCTTCTTTAGGAATATCTGCTTCATTATATCTGCTGGTTGTCTTCTCTTTATCTAAAGTAAAAAGCATAAATCTTTCTAATTTCATTTATAAATCCATCCCATATTTTTTATGTCTTTGTTAATCTGTCCTTAGGTTGTCTTTTAAGATGTATGTGGGTTAATCCTCACCATTATAAACTCAGCATGTGTTTTCCCTAATGGGCCCTTGAGAGGCCTTCCTAACCCCCTCTTGGTTTTCCAAAGGGACTGATAGATGAGTGAATAAACTATTTAAAAATAACAAAACTTCTTGACCAGCTTTTTTTAAATTTGTTTTCAGTTCTTAGAATAACTTAGCTCTTCAGTGTATCGATCATAAAGTTTTATTTAAGCCCAAGCGGGGTGGGGCGGTGGTTAACGGCTAACGCAGAAACAATCCTCATGCTTTGACCTTGGGGTGAATCGTGTTTTATTTCTAATTAAATAGGCCTAAAGTGTATTTCTAACAAATGATACTTGCTTAGCTGTCTGTTCTCAGTTATCCTGTTGTTTATTTCTTGACAGGAGTTATTCTTTTTTTTTTTTTTTTTACATGAATTATTTGGTAATGTATACATACATTTTCTGAATTCAACTTATTTCCCAGAAAATGAGTGTGAGATGAGTAAAATGCCTGTTGGGAATGTATCTCTGCCCTTTGGCTCTCTGGCAACTCATGCCTGTAGGATTCATGCCCTACACCTCCACAGATTCAAACACTGACAATTTGTTTGCTTAGGTACTTCTATATTTTGCTTTTTAATTTTTAAGTCAGAGTATGTCAAAATATATCACTTAATTTTTTGAAAAAATAAAACCTCTCCACTCACTTTTCTCCTGATTATTTTTCTTTGATTTTTTTCTTTTGATTGCTTTTTTTCATACAATTATTTGTAAATCTTTCCAGAAAAACAATAATACATCTGGAACTTTAGATAGCAATTATATTTGTAATAATTAAACGAGCAGTAAGAAAATATTTAGACTTTTGTAGTTTATTTTCCTTTTTTAATTAAAAATATAGATTAAATATGTTTTTTAGGAATGGCTGACTTATAGTCATATACTGTCCTTTTTCTCTGAGAAACTTAAAACAAGAGAACAATCATGTTTTTTAATATATTCATAGAATTGCTATATTTCATTTCGTAGAACAAACATTTCTATTTTCTAACTCAAGCATTTTACGTATTAATCAGCTTGTCACAAAACAGAGCCTTTGATTGAGATGATTGGCATTGATTTCAATCTCACTAAGGTTGGTGTCAAATTAACTTTTACTTTATACTGCTTCTGACATTAGAGTCACATTTCAAATTGATTTTATGTTTAAATGTGCATTAATATCATTCCTCTTTATGAAATGATGAGATTTCTATTGTGACATTGAAGCTCACACTCAAAAAAGTAAAGCGAGTCTTCTCTGCTTGTTTGCAGAAGGACCGCCTCTGTGTCTATTACATCAGATGCTTACCTTCCATTCCTCAAGTCGCACTCCCACCCCTGTCCTGCACCTGTTCCTGTGTTTCTCCTGTGGCTTCCATTAAAGTTTCACTGCCAAAGTGAGCACTTTAAATGGTACAGCCACCTTGTACATATGACTGTGAGGGTGTCTAGTCATCCCCCAAAACTCCGTGTATTATTAGGATCTCCCTCTAACTCAATATTTTTTATCATTGCTATTTCATTATACGTGATCTCCTTTGCATGGAGACTAGAACAATTTTTTAACTATCCAAGGCAACTCTGTATCACTTAAAGCAGACTCATTCCATCATTAGAATTTTAGGCAAGTTTAGAAAGTGAACCATAATTGGACAAAGTTATGTTGGACTGGGGGGCCTCACCCCTGTGCTAACTAGGACTTATATAAGAGTCTTCCTTAAGTTTCTGTAAATCTCAATATTTGCCATCATTTCTGAGTTTTCATTTCTGAGCTCACATGAGTCTAAGAGATGGAAGATTTTTCAAAACCCATTTCAAAGGAGACTCTTAGTGAGATAGTGAAATATCACCTGAGACAGTTATATATCACTAGTGAAGAGGACATTTCATAAAGACAGGTCATAAAGACCTGTCTGTGCTTTAACTTTAAGTCTATTGAAAGAGCAAAAGGAATATCATGATAAGCATTTATTGATAAATAACTCATTTTTGGGTCTCTAAGAAAATTATCACTCCTTAGATTCAGAGAAGAGCTTGATGCTTTGCCCCTGTAAGGACCTACTTGCCTAACTGAGATTAATGTTTGTTCCTGAAATATTTCTGAGAATTTATATTGTCTTCTATTGCAATCAATTTTAATACCTGTGGTATTTTTCTCTTATATTAAATCTCTCTAGAGTATCTAAATTAGATGGCCGAAGAATAGGGACAAGAATACCTGCTATTGGCATGGATAATAACAATCACTAGCAACTATTATCTTTTATATTAACTAAAAAAATCCTCAATTTTTAATATCCATTTTCTTGTGCCTATTGTCCAAATGTTATGTATTTGGGGTGAATTAATAGACTTAAGGAAGACCTCTCTATCTTTCAAGAGGTAAGAAAACAGAAACTCAATTCAAAACTGAAATATACATAACTGACTTAGAAAGTAAACATTTTCTTCTATGAGGAGGTATTGTCACTTCTTGTTAGCAATGAGTAGCATGTCATGAGAAGACTCCTACATTAATGTGATTACGTTTTGACGTACATATTTATAAAACATTTATTATATGCTTGGTATTGTACAACTTTGGAAAACCAAACTTTTAAAAAAATTGGTTATAATCTTCCCATAGAAGAGGAAACTGATATCAATAAATAATCACATACTCTGAAAAAAATCACATACTCTTTTAAACAAATGTATAATTAAATACAAAAGGAAAGAAGGAAAGAAGGAAGGAAAGAAGGAGGGAAGGAAATTTGGAATGTCCAAAATGCCTACAATGCAGGAATTCAAAAGGAAAGAAACTTTGCTTTTCTGAATGAGTTCCACAGATAAAGTTGAAGAAACATAAATTAAAAAAAAAAAACTAACTAAAGTCATAGAATCCACATGAAAAACAAACACTAGTGATTGAGAACATAAAAAGTAAGCAACAATATTAAATTTACATGACTATATTGCTAAATAATCCTGAATTTGATTTGTCACTTTCAAATTATAAAATATGAGAAAGTATGGAAGGTCTAGAAATACAAGTTATTAACTGAAATTAGAAGTTCCTTGAGTTTACCAGGAAATTAGACACAGTCAAAGAGATAAACAGTAAGCTGAAAGACAAATCTTAGTGAAATTATTGAAATTGTAGCACAGAGAAACAAACAGATAAAAAAAGATAAGAGGAATGTTGAAGAAAGAGAAGAGAGAATCGAAAGTTACATGTTCACTTAATTGAAATTGCAAGAATAACTTACAGGGGGACCAATAGTAAAAGAGATATTAGATGAAATATTCCTGAAGTGATTAAAGGCAACAAGTCCCATTTTTGGAGACATAAACATGAAATGCTTAAGATGTAAAATGTTAAAATGTAACATTTAAAAATCAGGAGGGAGATGTCAGATCTAAAGCATTTGAAGGCTTTATTGTTTGGATGAAAGTAAACATCATTTATTTTTTATTTTATTTTTTTTTAAAGATTTTATTTATTTATTTGACAGAGAGAGACACAGCGAGAGAGGGAACACAAGCACGGGGAGTGGGAGAGGGAGAAGCAGGCTTCCCGCCGAGCAGGGAGCCCGATGTGGGGCTCCATCCCAGGACCCTGGGATCATGACCTGAGCCGAAGGCAGACGCTTAATGACTGAGCCACCCAGGCGCCCCGAAAGTAAACATCATTTATACTTTAGATTAAATGTGGATGCAAAAATTCCTTTAAAAAATCACTAAAAGAAAAATCAATTGTGATTTTTCTAAATTTGTTAAAGGAAAAATTAATTTTTAAGAAGCCCAAACAGGGTAATGTAAGAAGGAATAAAAATTTTAAAAGATGCAGAAAAGTGGAACAAATTGAACACAGAAAAGAAGACAGTGTAAGTAATTTTGAATGTACTATGATCAAAATAAATATAAATGATTGATATATATCAATATATAACAATAACATCAATTTATGCAGTTTACAAGAGACTTATAAACCTATGGACAAAAAAGGTTGGAAGCAGACAAATGGTAAAATATATATCTACCAAACACTGACTAAAAAAGACGGGGGGGAGGGTGAAGCTGTACACATAAAGGAAAAAAAAAGCTATTAATTTTAAAAGCACTGCTAGAAATGAATGATTGAATTAATGGTTCAATTCATTAGGAAGAACTTTACACAACCCAACACTGTGATTTATAATGAAAAATATATTTGATCTCTATCCTTCCTTTCAGGAACTGAGGCCCTAAAACTTTTGGAATTTCCCAAGTGGTGAGAGCAATAAAGGTATCTTTTGTTAGGTTAATGAGGTGATTTTTGGAAAGCACCTAAGAATTGGTGCTGGTTGCCTGAAAGCCCAACCATGTGATTACAGGGTTAGAACTTTCAGTTTCACCTCCTGACCTCTGGGAAGGGGACATGGGCGGAGATTGAACCAATCACCAATGGTCAATGATTTAATCAATCATGCCTATGTAATAAACCTTCCATAAAAACCCAAAGAAGACAAGGTTCAAAAGCTGCTTTGCTCGCCCTATGTATTTCTTCATCGGGCTGTTGATTCATATCCTTCAAAATCCTTTGTAATAAAGTGGTACTCTAGCGAGCAAATGGGTATCCTGAGTTCTATGAGCCACTTAGCAAATTAATTGAGCTCAAGGAGAAGGTCATGGGGACCTCTAATCTCTAGCCAGTAGATCAGAAGCACGAAGATAAACCTGAACTTGCCACTGGTGTCTGAAGTGGAGAGCAGTCTTGCAGTCTTGTGGGACTGAGCCCTTCACCTGTGGAATCTGATGTGCTCTCTCTCAACAGATAGTGTCAGAATTGAGTTGAATTCCCAGACAAGTCTGCTGATGACTGAGAATTGTTTGTTGGTGTCGGGAAACCCCCACACATACACATTAGAATTGGGTCCAGGAGCCCAAGAGAAACATGTATACTTTTAATAACATAGCTTCTAAATATATAAGTTAAAAATTAAAAAGGCACAACAAAACAATAAAAATAATCTGTTTTGATAATTGGATAATTTAACATTTAATAAATTAATTTCTCTCAATAATTGATAAATCAACCAGAACAAAAATCAAAGTTTATGAAGAAGTCAGAACAACACAGCTAATTAGCTTCCCACATGGTCATATGGAAATCATTTCACCCCATATTGGAAAATACTCATTTCTTTCAGCACATGTAAATACATTTCAGCACAGCTAACACATACATAAATTTTGATCACAGTAGGCCATATATCAAATCTTAATACATTTCAAAGAATAAGAATCAGATAGGCAAATTTAATAAATGTACAATGAGGTTAAAATTTGATAATTGTTTAATAACTGAAAAACTCAGAGAGCAAAAAAATATTTTAACGTATTTTTTAAATAACTAAAACCCTAGAGGAAATATTTTAGACTTGTGTCCTTAGCAGAAAATAAATTCCTGAAATTAATGAGATAGAACATTCAACTTAAGAAATTAAAGAAGAAACTCTAAAACAAAGAAAGTAAAATAAGAGCAACAAACTTGTAAAACAAAAAAAATAAGGATCCACAAAGCTAAAGTCGGTTTTTGCAAAATATTAACAAATTGAGACAATTCCGTCAATACTAATCAAAAAAAAAAAAAAAAAATGAGTGACACAAATGAACATGAACAACCAAGATGCACCAAACATTAACAAGATACAGAGAAAGTATTTGGACAAAATTCAAGGAATACGAGTAATTTTATCTTGTAGAAAACAAGCAATAGGCAAATTCCTTAATCTGAAAATGGGGATCTAACATTGTTTTATGCAAGCATGGTACTTACAGAAAAATGGTAAAGTAGTTCACTTTAAAATTAGGGGAGGAAACCACATAGAATGTTTATTGTAGCAAATTACAATCAATATTGCAGTAGAAATTTTTTGTAAAATAAATATATAAAATAAAAAAACATGAGTGCACGGCATCAGGGAAATCCAAATCAAAACCTCAATGAGATACCACCTCACACCAGTCAGAATGGCTAAAATTAACAAGTTGGGAAACGACAGATGTTGGCGAGGATGAGGAGAAAGGGGAACCCTCCTACACTGTTGGTGGGAATGAAAGCTGGTGCAGCCACTCTGGAAAACAGTATGGAGCTTCCTCAAAAAGTTGAAAATAGAGCTACCCTATGACCCAGCAATTGCACTACTGGGTATTTACCCCAAAGATACAAATGTAGTGATCCAAAGGGGTACGTGCACCCCAATGTTTATAGCAGCAATGTCCACAATAGCCAAACTGTGGAAAGAGCCAAGATGTCCATCAACAGATGAATGGATAAAGAAGAAGTGGTATATATATACAATGGAATATTATGCAGCCATCATAAAAACAAAATCTTGCCATTTGCAAGGATGTGGATAGAACTAGAGGGTATTATGCTAAGTGAAATAAGTCAATCAGAGAAAGACAAGTATCATATGATCTCACTGATATGAGGAATTCTTAATCTCAGGAAACAAACTGAGGGTTGCTGCAGTGGTAGGGGGTGAGAAGGATGGGGTGGCTGGCTGATGGACATTGGGGAGGGAATGTGCTATGGTGAGCACTGTGAATTTTGTAAGACTGATGAATCACAGACCTGTACCTCTGAAACAAATAATACATTTTATGTTAAAAAAAAAAATAAGATAGTAGGAAGGGAAAAATGAAGGGGGGGAAATCGGAGGGGGAGATGAACCATGAGAGACTACGGACTCTGAGAAACAAACTGAGGGTTTTGGGGGGGGTGGGCATGGGGGGATGGGTTAGCCCGGTGATGGGCATTAAGGAGGGCACGTATTGCATGGAGCACTGGGTGTTATACACAAACAATGAATCATGGAACACTACATCAAAAACTAATGATGTAATGTATGGTGACTAACATAACATAATAAAATAAAATTTAAAAAAATGTTATATGGAAAAAAGTATTCAAAAAGAAAAAAAAAAAACATAAGTGTAAAGATCAAAGAAGAAGAAATGTTACTGAAAATGTTCAGAGAAGGTATGCCTATGTAGATAGAAGCCACAAATGATCTTTAGACAAAATCGGATTTTATTAGTTTGAGTTGTGATATCAATATACAAGTTAATTTGTATTTCTATCCAATAGTGTTGAACCGGTAGAGAATGTTAATTAAGTTCATCAACAAATAAAAGACAATATATAATGTACTAAGCGATAAATCTAAGTAAAGGTAGACATGATTTTACAGTGATCATTATTAGCCTTTAATAAAAGAAATTACAATTATGGACAGAAAAAAATAGTGTAAAGATGTCAATTTTCCACAAATACACTATAGAGTTAATAAAATCTCAATCTACTCTAGTAGTTTTTTTTTTCCACCAGAGAAATTTATGAGATTATCCTAAAATTTATTTAGAAAAACAGAAGACTAAGGAAAGTCGTGAAAACTCTGAAAAATAACTAATCAGGTGATCTTCTTCTATCAAATACCCAGACTTTAATACTTCAATAGGAATTAAGACATTAGACTAATTAAGATAGTACATATATGGGTAGGGATAGTAAAATAGAACAATAGAACAGAGAGCCCAGAAATATGCAGAAAGTCATGAGATCGAACCCCACATCAGGCTCTTCCCTCAGCAGGGGGGGTGGGGGGCAGTTTTCTTGAGGATTCTCTCCTTCTCTCTCTGCTCATCCTTCAGCTCTCTCTCTCTCTAAAATAAACAAATAAATCTTTTTAAATGTGTTTTTTTAATTAATTAATTTATTTATTTGTCAGAGATAGAGTGAGAGAGAGAGAGCACAGCAGGGGGAGTGGCAGGCAGAGGGAGAAGCAGCCTCCCCGCTGAGTAGGGAGCCTGATGAGGGGCTCAATCCCAGGACCCTGGGACCGTGACCTGAGCTGAAGGCAGATGCTTAACCGACTGAGCCACCCGGGCACCCCAAGAAAATATAAATAAGATTAACTGGAAATTTAGGGCTTTTGTTCATCACGTGTCATGATAGGTAAGAGGAAAGCACACATGCACAAAGTGAGGGAAAATGTTTGCAATATAGCCAATGAAATATCAGCATACAGAAACCTAGTAGATGTTAGATGACAGATGACAGATAGATAAAAAAAAATGTAAGAGAATGCAAATGACTCATGGAAATAAAGTAAAAACATGAATAGGCATTTAGACATAAAACAAAACAAAATAAAACATGGATGGCAAATAAAAATATGAAATGTCGACTACTGTCATTTGTAATCAGGAAAATGTATATAATGTATATTAAATACATAATAATATATGACTTTAAGAACATGAGATTTCTAAAAATTAATGTCAGGCAATGTCATTTGTTTTTGAGAACACAGGAAAATTAAGATAATTGTAAACTTCTATAAATATAAATAATTTAAATCATTAAAAGATTTTGTATCATCTAATAATGTTGAAGATCTCCATCGTCTATGAACCAACAATTTCACTCATATGAATGCGCTGGACAGAAACATGACTATGTTCCCCTATGAAATATGAATGAAAGAATGAAAGAGGATGAAGGGACGGAAGGAAGGAAGGAAGGAAGGAAGGAAGGAAGGAAGGAAAGAAAATGTCAGGGAATGATAATTCCATTGACAAGAGAATAGATAATTTGATTTATAAAGCAGAGCATCACATAACAATGAAATAAACTGCAACAAAATTACATAAAATAATCTTAAAAATGAAATTTTCAGTGAAAAGGGAAGTTGCAGAGAAATACTTATAACAGAATGACTTTGGTTATATAAATATTATAAATATGTATACATAAACAATGCAGTTATAGGATATTTACCCTTATGATAAAACCGTCATATAAAACAAGGACATTCCTGGCATAAAGTCCAGCATGGTTATTAATCTTCATGTAAGAGGCTTGGCATTCCCTGTCCTAAGTTAGGTGGTGAGTCCCCAGTAGTTAGGCATTTTTAATTATGCCTCAAATCGTGCAAACATATTTTATATGCTTTTGTTTGTTACATGTCCTGTATCCAAAAAAGGAAAGGTTGGGAGTGGGAGAGAAAAGAGCATTCCAATCAGAAAGAATGACTTATTTAAAGCTCCATTGGTAATGACTTCATAGTGCCTGAGAAAATGGATGAACATCCTGGCGGAGTCCAAAAAAGAGGAGAAAATGACCCTAGATAAGAGTTGGGAAGGTGGGGAGGGGGGCAGGAAGTGTGGCATTTGATGACCATGTTGCATATTTTCATCTTGATTCAAGAGTAACTGTGACATGGGATTTTCCTTTTGAAAATCCAGCCCTGGGGCTGTGTGGGAAAAGACAGAAAGAAAACAAGGTAGGAGCTAATAAAATGTGCAGAGCAGAGGAGAGATGGTCAAAACAATAGACATGGAGACCAGTAGCATATTTGAGAGTATTTAAAAATAAGAAAATCAAAAGCCTGCACTCGAAGGCTGGAAGCAATAACATTCTCTTTGTAGTGAGAACATGGTTGCTTCGGTTCTATCTACCACTCCCCATAAAAAGAATCAGGAGTTCCAAGGGAAAGGCCTGATTAAAAGTCTGGGAGAAGAGTGAACACCAGTCTGGGATATCTCCTCATGTGAGAAATCAGAGAAAAGGCTCGAAACTTAAAGAGGCAAATCAAACAGAAGAAACCTGCTGATCTGAGTGAGACAGAGTAGCTTGCAGCACACCAAAGGTCCTAACAGGAATGAGAAGAAAGACAAATAAAACACACAAAAAGTCACCTTTTAAAAGCATCAGAGGGCTGTGGAAGTAGAGGGGACAAGAGTAACTGCGAATGCAAGTATGTGATACTCTCGAAGAATCCTTGGAGGGAACTGTCCTTTACCACCTTAGCCAATTGGTCAAACTGAGCATCACGCATAGCGGGGGATCTGCTAGAACAGCCCTTGATGGGATGCAGTAAGTCATGCATAAAATCATCCCTGAATCCCCCAGTACTTTCATGAAATATAATCAAGCCTCCAGACTTCTTTCCAGTTTGTAAGAAATGCAGGGATAAACCGTGGAATTAAACATCAAGAGAATCAAACAAACTAAGAGTGAGAAAGAGTCTACAAGAAAGCTGACTGTTCATGAGCCTTTAAAAAGTCAGTGTCCTAAGCAAGGTGTGGGCCCCTCCAAGGTTAAAAGAGAGGAAAGAGACAAAGACCTGCAAAGTTTAAAACTAGATTGAATCCTGATTTGAGTTTTAAAGAGCAGAACAAATATTCTTACAGCAATCGGGTAAATTTGAATGAGGACTCAGTACTAAGTGACATTAAACTTACTTTTGTTTTTTTAATCTTGATAAATGCACTGCTATTGGTTGCTATTCTAAATAATCAAAAATCTAAGTATCCATAGCACGACACAAAATAATGGATAAAATGGGGGTGAGGGGAATGAAGATCTTTTTTTTCAAGAAAACTACTATCTAATTAATGTAGAGGGGATGGTGAAAACCCTGTGTTTTGCAACTCTGTATATAATAATTTCTTCAGGAAATTAATGTTAAAGGGTGGTCATTGCCCTCATTCTTCATGAGATGAATGCCAGTGCATTTAGACGGGAAGGGGCACGACCTCTGCATTGCACGTAGGCTGTATATCACCCCAGTGTGTGGGGGGGGTGGGGGTGAGATAGAGAGGGAAGACAAATATGGCCAATTACGGCATTTTTCTTTTATTTGCATGGTAGTATTCTTTTTGAAATTTCTTTGTTTGAAATTTCTGTGTTTGGAAAATTGAGACTGAGGGAGCGTATGCTACTTGTCAAAATTAAAAAACAAAACAAACAAAAACACAATTCTCATCCATGTTGTAAAGATGCTGTAAAACCAGGTTGATTGCAAGTTATTGATAATGCCGTGCGTTAACATCCAGCAGAGATCTCTGGTCCAAGAAGAAAATGGGCAGATTAGATAGATGGATAGTTAGCTAGCTAGATGATAGATAGACAGATGATAGATATGGATAGATATATATAGATAGATAGATAGATAGATAGATAGATAGATAATGATAGATAGATAGATGATAGATAAAAGATGACAGATAATAGATGATAGAAAGATAGATAAATAGATGATAGATGATAGATTGATGATACTTTTAAAAATGTAAACTCACAGCACATTGAAAGAATTAAAAAAGGGAACTTTTCTATTTACTTAAGCATTTTGTATTTCCTCTTACCTATTTTAACCATCATCTCAAAATTACTATACTGTGAACCTTGTATATTAATCAAGTATCATGGATTAAAAATATTTTAATAAAATTGACATATCTCATACTAGGTTAACCTATGAAAAAAGTATTTACAACACATATCTGTCAGTAATAAATATTAATTTCAAGCCTAAACTCAAAATTTATAGGTTGGGAGTGGCAGGGTGATGATTTTTCCTAGACTTGCGGGGTTAATAAATAACTTGATAGTTTTTCCCGAGAAGTGCGTTAGTTTAGATAGCTCATTTTTACAATTTCACGGGAGTGTAGAAATCACTGAATATCTTGGGGAGCATTAATAAAATGTGGTGACAACAGTTTTTAATACTGGAATCACTCTCACACCAGCCTGCCTTGTGTGCAGTGAGTAATCAGGAGATGCCAAGAAGATGATGCTGAACACAGCTGAAGGAAGTACAGATTTCCTGTCATTTCTGCACTCGTGAAAAACTATGTGCTGAGCACTCAGGCGCACTTTTCAAAATGCAGCAGGTAAGTATGACAAATGCTAACTGCTGTTTTAAGCAAAGCTGAGATCAATTCTGATTTTTTTGTTTGTTTGTTTTCTATATGAATCAGGACACACAGACTCTAAGCCTCTCCTAGCAAGACCAGGCTGAAGCAGAAGCAGCTTTGCATTTTTCCACATTCCTGGATCTAGTGGTCCTCCTTCCTGCCCATGTAAAAGAAAGTTTTCAAATGCTTTAACTTCCTTGGACACTTAAAATTCATTTGTTTATTTCACCTTATTTAATTAATTATATTATATTTATATATTTATATTAAATTATATTAAATTTAATATTAATGCAATCAAACTATTCACATTGAGTACATAAGTCTTCTTAGAAATTTTCTTTAATAAAATCTATCTTGAATGAATCAGAAGTGAATTTAGTAATTTCTATAACTTTTTATCCAATAATTCAAGAAGCTATTCAGGAATATATTTAATTTCATAGCAACTTTATAAAATGAGGCTAGCTATCTAATTATTGCAATTCATAAGAATAAAATCTTCATTTTAAATTATATTTAATAGTAAGGTCACCTGGTGCCCAAAAAGCAACATAATGTAATATAAACAATTCTGTACCATTTTTCGAGAATGTGATGTCCTGGCCCCAGCCCAGGCATTAGATTTCTGTGTGATTTGGCCATAACTGTACATTGGTTTGTTGCGGTTTCCTTGTGTGTGTGTGTGTGTGTGTGTGTGTGTATGTGTGCATGTGTCAAGTCTCTCTGACCCCCTAGAAATGTGAATAAACCTGAACTAAGTCTCTAATAATCTACTAGAATTCTTGCATCTCTCTGACTCCACATTTTGCATTCTATTGGGCTATTTCACCTGTACAAAATCCTAAATTTGTAACTTGATCTTCACGACATTTTTTAGGAAATCCAAACACACTCAGCGTTTCTTAGAGTAACAACTTGCTCTCATTTTGGCTTTGTATTCTCCAATACTTTCTCTCCTGGTACGATTCTCAAGCCACTCAGAGGCCCCTGAGAAATGGACTCCAGCCTCAGACTCTGACACTTTCTTGCGAGAGAGGGCACTGCTGACTGGCTAGCTCCCCCTTTTCTTGACCCTGCTGGGATTCTTGTGATGCATTTCCCCCATATTCTTACTTTAAAATAAATTTTTTAATCACAAGTGGATTTGCCTTAAAAATGAGCACGAAAACAGCTTTAAAAATCTGTAATATTACTTTTTTTTTCTTTTCTGATTCCATGTAGGTATTTGTGAAGAATAATTCAGAGTCATTATGTTGTATGGTCTGTAATACAGATTCGAGAATCGAGCCTGGTTGTGTATGCTGGTTTGCATTCCTTTTCTGACACCAACTCCGTGAGTTTAAGGACGGTCCTGTCTGTGGCTTAGGTTTTTCTTCTATAAAATGTGGATGATAGAACGATATCTCCTAGGGCAGCTCTAAGGTTTAAGCTGGTTACAACATCAAAAGCCCTTCGTGAGAAACCTGGAAACTCTCAAGCGTTATGCAAGTGCTAACTCAAGTTGAACAGGGTCATAAACTAGTCCTCAGATACCTTAAACTTTGTGGTTGATGACAGTTATTGAATATGGCATGTTTCTTAAGTGCTGTCCCATCCCTCAGCCCCCCAGAGTTGTGCATGATTTTATGCATTGGTAAAGGTTTTGGTTTTGGTTTTGGTTTCTCTTTCCGGTAAAATTAAGGAATAAATGCTTTCCATTTTTTTATTCCCCTGTATCTAAGAACATGTTATGCATAAAAATCATGGAAGATGGTGAGTGAATGAGACTAGGTCTATTCCTTCCATTCCCATAATTTTATTTCTTCTAGTGCCTCATTTATATCTGAAGTCTAGATGTCGTCTATAAAACCTAGGTTTCTATATACCACTACTTACATGATTCTAACTAGCTGTCTCAAAGACAACTTGACTTCAACATTGGCTACATTCCAGCCTTCCCCATTTCAGTGGACTGTAATGTAGCAATTTACCTCCTTAAAGGAAAGAAGGAATCATCTAGAATATGACCCTTTTCCTTTACCTCACATCTATCTCAGCACCAAGTTTCATTGCTGTTTCTGCTAATAATTCTATTATGAAAACTTTCATGAAACTTTGTGGTGAGTGGGGTTACAGAATAGTAATGATCTGGAATTTCAATTGTTAAACAAACCATGTATATTTGTATTTATGTTTGATATTGCATAAAAGTTATGTGGCTTTAAAATTTATTTTGCCAAAATATTGTGCTATATGTTCCCTGTATATTACTGAATATTATTTTTAAAACACTTTCCTCTCAGTTGTACATGTAATTTATATTTATTGTAAAAATAATCTATACCATAAAGTATACTTTAAAGAATAAAATTATAATTACCCATTGGTCCAAAGATAATGGTTATTAAAATCTTGGGGTACATTATCCAGTTTTACAAATGCACATATATTGACATATTTGTAACTTTCTTTTTTTTTTTTTTTTTAAGATTTTATTTATTTATTTGACAGAGACAGAGATAGTGAGAGCAGGAACACAAGCAGCGGGAGTGGGAGACGGAGAGCAGGCTTCCCGCAGAGCAGGGAGCCCGATGTGGGACTCGATCCCAGGACCCTGGGACCATGACCTGAGCCGAAGGCAGACGCTTAACGACTGAGCCACCCAGGCGCCCTTGTAACTTTCTATATATGCCTATCTATGCGCAAAGTTATGACACTGGAGGTGATCTCACCAGAATTGTGATCCTCACAGATGCTTGACCCTCTATATAGAGCAAGTCTGCTCTATCAAGGTCCAGAGACACTCATCTCTCTATGTAATGTTTCCCAATGTTTAACAGTATTAATTTTTAGTAAATAATTCCTTATCTCTTATGTAAATTTCTAAGGTTAGAGGTTAGGTTTATTACCTTTGTTTTCAGTCCTTCATAAAAATGCAAAACTGATGCTTACCACTTCTCCTACAGTAATTGTTCACTGATTTAAAAATCATTATCAAGTTCCTCTCTGCCGTCTAGTGTTCACAGAGCCTTACCTCATAGCCGTGTGTGCCTGTGTCTTTAAGCAATAGGGTTTTCCTGCAAATTCACTGTCTCATTAGTATGTGGAATTCTATATGGGACACAGTACTCTATTAAGGGCTTGACCAATACAGAGTATTTGATTCCCTAATTGCGAGGGAAGAACATCAAACCCTAGAGGATGTTGAGATTTGCCACCTTGCTGTTCAATAGGACAGCATTCAAACCACTCTGCTTCAGGACAAAGGACGGATACTCATGGGCATTTTCAATGGATAAAGATAGAGACAAAGATATTTAAAAACAATACACTGTTCTGCATTTACATTTGGGGGCGTGAACAGCAGGCCCCCATACAGTCCCAAATTAATCCTACCCAGTGATTTGCAGAGGTTCTGCCTTTACCTGTCAGCTTTCCATTGAAAGATAAATGAATAAGTGATAAACGAATAAATTGTGAATAAAGCATCTCCTCATCATTAATCATACTAAAAATAGTGATAGGCACAGTAGATGCTATTTTGAATAGAAGCCGGATCACAAAACTGGCGCCTAACACTTAGCTTCTTAAATATTTCCTTATATTGTCAAACATAACTTTTAGAAATTAAATTTATGTTCATCTAAACTTCAGAAACTTTAGTGACAGAAATAATGCTGAAAAAGTCTTACTTTAAGATGTGATATTTTAACAGTGAATCAATAAACTATTATGATATTTGATCCTAAGTTTTATAAGATACATAAATATACAAATATACAACATATCTAGATATATATCTCCAAGAAGGAAACCATATGGGAGTGAGAAATTTGCACTGCAATCTGATGAAAGAAAGAAGTATCTTAGGGAATCTGTTTCAAAACCAAAGTTATTCTGTTTTTTTTTTTTTTTTAAGATTTTATTTATTTATTTGACAGAGAGAGACAGTGAGAGAGGGAACACAGCAGGGGGAGTGGGAGAGGGAGAAGCAGGCTTCCCGCTGAGCAAGGAGCCCGATGTCGGGCTCGATCCCAGGACCCTGGGATCATGACCTGAGCCGAAGGCAGACGCTTAACGACTGAGCCACCCAGGCGCCCCAAAGTTATTCTGTATTTTTTAAGGTGCTTGATTTTAAACCTCTATATAGATTCTTAATTTGTTAAAACAAGGCAACCTGTTATTTTTCCTAATGCCTATTAAGAATATGTGTTATCTCAAAGCCAGGGAATTTTTCTCAAAGTGAAGCCTATGGTGCATTTTTTTTTCAATGTCTTTTCCTCCTTCCACACCAGACACAATTTCCAAGCTCAAGTTCGGGAAAGTGAAGCTTCCCTATGCCTTCCCTGTATGAATTGGTTATTAGTAAGTGATAATGGCAAAAGTAAATGAAGGAAGTATTAGTCATGACAATCAGACAAGTAGAAGAGGTTAAAATAGGGATAAATACTGTTTGGGATCAGAGGGATGAGCACTTTTGTCTAGCTATCCCTCTGCTGCTCAAAGAGAGAACAGAAGAATCCCAGCAAGGAAGAACACTGGTCTACAGACCACAGAGACGGCACAGACCACTCCTTGACCACCTCCTTTTCTTAACAGCGGCCCCACGTAGGGACTTGGTTAGATGACATAATAGCCCCTTTCTTCAATTCCAGAGATCAGATTAGTGGATGATGTGCATTTCTCCTTGTTCCCAAACTGGCTTCTTGTGATCTGAAAATCTGTGGCTCCAGAACGAGTATAATGACTTGGTAAAATGCCTCGTATCATGGGATATAGAGAAAACAAAACGAATGCCATGAAAACTGCCAGTTAGAAAAGGCGAACAGGGGAAATCACATATGTAGTCATAATTTGCTGAAAAGGAGTAACAAAGAGTTGATGCCATAGTATGCAATCAAATGCTTTCTTTTGTAATCTGTCTGTCTGTCCCCGGTCGGGCACCTTGAGAGATCATCCCCCGCGTGCACAGGGAGAGTGAATGGGGGCACTTTCTCCTTCGTGCAATACACTGTGGAAGACATTTAGCTCCTGTCAGGGCAGCTTTGGAGGATTCGGGGATTTCTCTTGGAGGCTGAGCAATCACACACACTGCCTGGGCTTCTGGGGGGTCACACCCACCCTTAAAGTGATTACCCAGCCCAGGGGTCAGCGAACTACAACCCTTGGGCCAAAGCTATTCGGCTGCCTGTTTTTCTGCATGGCCTGCTATCAATAATAATTATTAGTATTATTATTTTGCATTTAAATTGTTCTTAAAAATCAAAAGAAAAATTATCATTCTTTACATGTTAAAATCATATGAAGGTCAAATTTTGGCACCCATAGAAAGTTTTCTTGGACCACAGTGGGCTTCATTCATCTGCTCACTGTCTACGGGGCTTTCCTGATGTGGAGGCGGAGATGTGTAAGTTGCGACAGAGACTGAACCCAGAAAAATCTCAACTATTCACTGTTGGGCTCTTTACAAAAACAGCTTGTCACTCCTGATCTAGATGCTAGCTTGCGGTCTTCTGCCATTTTAGCACTTTCTTTTGGATTTCTGTTTATCTGCATAGCCCTCCTTTTATGCACTAATACTGGAAAAGCAACAAACAGGCTCCTAAAGAACAGGGGCTATTCACTTACCACCAGAAGACATCTCAGTGGGTTTCTTTACACAAGGAGAGGGGAGGGAGTCGGGATGGGGCAGCCTTCAGATCAGTCCCTAGCTTCTCCCTGCTCCTAAGACCTTCTCTGTCTTCCTGCTTCTAGGCACTAGAAGGGCAAGGGGAGGGGCTAATTGTTTCTTTTAACCAAAGCTCATCATGATACAAAGGTCCACCATCCTGGATTTGACACCAGGCTGGAAGGCTTCTTTTGTCAAGGTGGAGTGGATTATTTTTCCTCTTCGTTTTCAGATACGTCAACATAGATTGATCACAGCTTCTCTCCTGTAAAATTGTGCTAAATGTAGCAAGAAATAGTGAACATATTTCAAAGTATCAACATCATTTTACTAAATTTCCTAAAGCATCAGGTTCAGTATGCAAAAATATGAGTCTCGAGTTATTGTAGGTGACAAACTAGCCGTTTTACTAATGTTAAACAAGATTGCTAACTTCCTAGTTGAGGACAAAGAGATAATACGCCCTATTCCCTGCTCTCACTCACACCACCTCACATCTCAGTGTCTCTGTCTACTCTTCTTTTTCATGTGCCTTCGGTTACATTAGTCTGGATTTCTTGGGCACCAAGTACAGAATCTGAACTCAGGTTAAGCAAAACTATGTACTGGCCCATGGAATCAGGAAGCCCAGGAGTGGAGTTAGCATTGACTTATGCAGGGATTCAAATGATATGATCAAAATTCTGTGTCTCCCCCTTAATCTCTCAGTTCTGTATTTTTTTAATGTTACTTTCATTTGTATATCTGAAGTCTAATTGATTTGCTTCATTTGAATCACCTACCTAGCTACACATCATCAATACTTTGCCCCCAAACCAGGTGGAGATGAGGTTCTTCTCCAAAGGGAAAGCATCCACAAAGAAATAATATTTTACAAGACAATTTGAAAATATGCCTTGCAATTTAAAATGAGCATCCAAACTGATGTTATTTGACATCATGTGAATCAGGAGGTGGAGTGGAGAATAAAATCATAGATATGCAAGAAGGTTTAAAAAGATATGATCACTCGAGATTGTTTTGAGTGTAAAAGTTTAAAACAATCTAAACTTCCATTGGTGGGAATTGTCAAATTGACAAGTTTAATAAAAAATGGCACTCTCAAAATATGAATAGTAAACAGGCACTTAAAAATATGTATTATATAGTTAAATTAGGTATAATTATGTAGAGTAAAAAAGTAATTACAGTACAATATCTACAGGTTATTATTATATATTTATTTACAACAAATTATACATTTCTAAGTTACATATATATATTTTAAGGCAAAGAAAATGATAAGAGATACTAAAGAAAGATAACATTGATTTTCTCAAAGACAGCATTTTGACATTTTTGCCTTAGATTTGTCTCTGAAGTTTAAGCCTTATTACAATAATGTATTTACGTAGGAACTATGTAATTAAAATAAATACGCCTTTAAAATTACAAAGTATACTTTATAAATTAGTTATTTTATTTCTGGAAAATTTGGGAAGATGTCTTAAAAATTGTTTAGAACTGAGATTTCTTTACAATGCCTGGTTATAAATTTAATATATATAAAATCAATAACTTTCTCTACAAAAAGTATAAACAGAAGGTTGGAAGATAAATAGCATGAAGGTCAAATTTATAGTAGCCATGAAAAAGATACACTACCTAGGAATGAAATGAACTGAAACCTATGGATCTGTAAAGCGAAAATCGTCAACTGCTTCTTAGGTACCAGGAAAAAAGTTCAAAAATGTGAAAAAATTTCACAACATATATGCTAAAAGATACATTTTTTTTACAAGAGATAGAGTTCTTTCAAATCAATACATAAAAGACCTCTATGTGTTGCTTTAAAAATGACATTACCGGGCGCCTGGGTGGCTCAGTTGGTTAAATGACTGCCTTCGGCTCAGGTCATGATCCTGGAGTCCCTGGATCGAGTCCCGCATCGGGCTCCCTGCTCGGCAGGAAGCCTGCTTCTCCCTCTGACCCTCCCCCCTCTCATGTGCTCTCTCTCATTCTGTCTCAAATAAATAAATAAAATCTTTAAAAAAAAAAAAAATGACATTACCCCCCCAAAATAATAAATAAGTGGTTTATACACATGCAAAAATATGCACAATTATACTAATAAGTGGATGTGGACTTTGAAAGAATAGCATGTTATTTCACAGGTTGTCTTATAGATCAAAATTTGTATACCTCTTGAAGGAATGCAAAATACTCTGTGCCAATGTACTGTCGCTGTGGACGGGACCTGAAATACGTGCAGCTTCACTGAAGGAACGCTGTAGTAGCTGCCGTCGTTTCAATTACACATTTCCAAACACCAGTTGTTTTATTTCCAGGAATCTAGTCTAAAGATAAACTCACACAAAGGCACAACAGTATAAATGGGAAGTATTTTTTGACACATTGTTTGCCATGGAAGTAATCAGGAAACCCGCTAGGCATCTATCAACATAGCATCGGATAAATAAATTATGTACACCAACACAACAGTGTTTAAGATGAAATCAAACTACAGGCGCACAAGGCAGTGTGTGTGTGTGTGCGTGTGCGTGTGTGTGTGTGTATATGAGTGTGAGAGAGAGAGAGAGAGTCTTTGAAAGGTTGAATAAGGAATTCCAGAAAGCCTTAAAACTGTGTCATTGGTGAGGCACTGGAGTAAAATGATGTGTTATTGTGTAACCATTTGCAGTGTTCAAAAAAAATTAATTTTAAGGGGCGCCTGGGTGGCTCAGTCAGTTAACCATCTGCCTTCAGCTCAGGTCATGATCGCAGGTCCTGGGATCAAGCCCCGCATTGGGCTCCTTGCTCAGCAGGGAGCCTGCTTCTCCTTCTCCCTCTGACTACCTCCCCCCCCCGCCCCCCGCTGCTTGAGATCTCTCTCTCTGTCAAATAAATAAATAAAACATAATAAAAATTAATTTTAAAATGCTCACCAAAAGCATTTTAGCTTATATAGCAAAATTATTATCAACATTGAATGATAAAATTTAAGGGTTTCAATTATCCACTATATGTAAATTAAAATTATTTTCTAAAGAGAATCCTGGCCAGGCTTGCAGATTTATTCTTACATCTTAATTTTAAGAAGTAATTATTATTTTGAAACCAGTTTCATTGTCATAGAGGAAAAAAATGTATTAGATGCACATTAAGAGCACAGATTTGGAGTCAAACAGACCTGGATTTAATTCTAACAACATTTTCTAGATATGTGACCTCCGTCAATATAATATATAAGAGAATCAGTTTTTCATCTATAAATTAAAAGCATAGAGCTTGACCTCAGGGAGCTTTTGTGAAGGAATCAATGATACAATATATGTACAACACTTTTCATGTTATCTGACACTTAAACATATTCAAAAATGGATATTATTATTATTCTTCACTGTGGTTTTTACACTTGTTTGAACTCAGACAGCTAAACCCCAAGAACTTGAAAGACAGTAAACATCTCATGCTCTTTGATGCTTATTAGCTTTCAGTAAGTCAGCAGAAAGAGCAATAATTATAGAAAGTTGCTCAAAATACCTGTACTTTACATATTCCTCGAAATGTGCCACAGAGGTGATTCAAGGATCTCCACTGGAATATCGAAGGGAATGCCTAGGAAATACTACCAAGTGTACTTAAACTCCTGCAGTATATTTTTATTTGCTTTACATATTAAAATAACTTTTATTCAGAGAAATGTTCTATCAGTAAAAATGGAAAAGTTGAAAAAGAAAGCATTTTTAAAATATTTCACTTGATTAAATCAGAGAAGCAAAAGGATGGCTACATAAACCTGAAGATTTGTATGTCTTGCGCTTACTCCAGAAGCCCGCATTGAGGGATGCTCTAAAAACAAATGTTTTTGATTTCACTGAATACTGTATAATTTATGAGGGTTCTTGAAAGAAACGCTGTGTTGTCTTATGATCGAAATAGACCTATATTAAGGAATGTTCCAAAATCAGATGTTTCCAAATTAGGAATAACTATGGAGCCCGTGAATTATGGACATAGTGACTTGTGTGATGGACACCACTTCCTTCTCCAGGTTGGCTTCTAGAAAGCTGAAAGCGAACTTCATGGCCCACTCGCAGCAAACGTGAAAGGTTTTTACAAATTGATTTTTGTATTAGTCTCATTTGGGGATCCATTTTATGAGTCCCTAACTTCATATTCCTCTTCTCTTTCCCACCTGATTCTATTCTAGGACACTTTAATGCATTTTATGTATCCATTGTTTCAACAAATACTTATTGATCTTCTACTAATGGGCCAAGACCTGGGATGGGCACTAGGAGTGGGGTGGATTGCAAAGTACTTGACCTTGCCAATAGGAAATGCATATTCCATGTTGGCTTCCTTTAAAAAGCAATATATTAATTAATTACCTAATAAAAACTGGTCATGGTGGATAGGGAAGGTAAATCCATATCCAGAATAAGTGCCCATTCCAGTGAGGAAGAACCACAGTGTCCCCTTGATGGAAAAGTTGTAACATGATCAACCTGCCAACCAGAGGCTGGCCCCTTGGCGTGGAGACATATCTGACTCAGCAATCTTTTCCACCCAGGGCTGTTTGTCGTCAGAGCAACTCTGGAGATGGGAATCATGTGATTACGTGAATGAGTAACATCCAAGTACCCTGCCACCTTTGTCCATAACCCATTCTGAAAGCATGACTGCACAAAGGTGCTGACTCACAGCCGTGGAACACATCTTGTCCACCAGATAATTGGGAGCCTGAAGCTACCCTCTCCTGGCCTGCAAAGCTTCTGCTGAGAAATCCGCTTACTGCCTTATGGGGGGGGTTCCATTGTATGTGAGGAACGTTGTTGTTGTTGTTGTTTTCTTGCTGCTTTTGAGATTTTCTCTTTGTCTTTGATTTTAGTTGGTTTTATTATAATGTGTCTTGGAGAAGATGTTTTTGGATTGAAATTGTTTAGAGACCTGCGTGTTTCATGAACTTGCGTGTCCGAAACTCTTCCCAGATTTGGGGAGTTCTCGGCCATTATATCTTGAAATGGCTTTCGGACACTTTCTCCGTCTTTTCTCCTTCTGGGACTCCAATAATACCGAGCTTGTTTCTATAAATGGTATCCTGTAGTTCACTTGGTCTTTCTTCAGACTGCAGAGTGGTTAGTAGGACCCTTGTTCCGCTGATGCCCTCCCAGAGCCCTGGCCGCCCTTTTCCCACGGCTCCCTGACCCTGCAGCACTCTGCAGCTCTCTGGATGAGGCCAAAAAGAAGTGGACTCCTTTGACAGCGTCTGGCACAGCTGGGGAAGCCTGGCACTCACTCACATCTCACTTTCCCCCCATGGGAGAAATCACAGGCCAAGAAGGTCTCTTCTGGCCCGAAGCTGTGTGGACTGTGAGGGAGGTGACCTGAGTTAATGAAGCATTTCTCTCACCCTCTTCAGTGTGTTTCCCACTCCAGCGGTTTGCTGGAACTTCTGCACTGGACTCCCCAACTTCCACAAAGGTTCTCTCGCAGGTGGATAATCCCCTAAACTGGTGTTACTCCACCATGTTGCTAGCATGCCCACACATCTATACTTTAAAATACAGCAAACTGCAATGTATTAATTGTGATACAAATAAAATTCTGACATGACCCTTGAGATCCCTGCTCCTTGGTGTACCAGCTATAAAACCCCTTGCACTTGAATGTGAATAGGAAACAGTATTTATTCCCCATGATACTGCTACATTATACAACACTCTGTCTCAGCAGACTAAGGTGAGGTGTTTTCCTGATGGCCTTGAAGAACTAAGGTGCCTGCCAAGTTGTGGGGGGACCACATGGTGACGACCTAAATGCAGTCTCTAGGAGCTGACCCGGTGGCCAGCCAGCAGCCAGCAAGAACACAAGGACCTCAGTCCTATGACCACAAGGGAATAAATTCTGCTGATAAGCAGGGAGCATGGTTGAAGATTTTCTCTGATCTGAGCCTCCAGAAAAGCACACCACTGGTCAGCACCTTTATTTAAGCCCAGGGAGGCCCTGACTTATGGAAACTGTCAGATGATATGTTGTGATGTCTTAAGCCATAGTTTGTTACCAATCAATAGAAAACAAATACAGGGTCCATTTCCATCTAGCAGGAAGGAAGAATCCCCTCTTGCTGTTGCCATAATAGCGTCAATTCTCCAGGAAAAGCGAACCAGAAAACAAATAAGCTGAGCTTCAAGGAATATGTGGACAGGACACACACGACGGGAAGTGTTAAAGGAGTGGGTGCAAATGCCAGGAACAGAGCTGCCAAGAACGTAAGTGCAGAATATGTCCTTCTAAACCACTGAGGCTGGTCTTGTCTTTCACAGCTGCAGGAGGGAAGAGTTCACTCGGTGCCAGTAGCCGTGCCCGCCGGGGCAGTATGTTAACCAAAGCAATGTGATGGTGTCCAGAGCTAAAGAAGAATTACTGCCCCACTCTCTTTGTTACTTACTACCATGCCTTTCTTGCAAGTTCGGATAATGAAAACAAACAGAGCAAACAATATAAAGAGTTCTACACTATGAACCAAGGGCTCTCTATATTTTCCTCTGATCTAAACACCGTTAATAAATGCCACTAAATCTGCCACTTAATATCAAAGGATAGCATTGATATAAATTACATGAGACCCATGCACTAAAAGTATGGTAATAATGATATTATTTATCTTCTGCAAATTCCATCTAAGAATATCATTTTGGCTCCCTTGATTATATTGGGATAAAACCTCAAGTAGCTTCTTAAAAACATTGTTGAAGAAAGTAATGCAGGTTGATCAGGAATAGGTCCCATTTCCCAGCAATCATATTAGGCCACATCTAAGGGGGAATTTCCTACTCATTTCAAAGAGAAATACCAACTGTGATCATTTCTATGTGGCTTTAAATAAGACATGCACATTATCATTAAGAGTCTGAAATCAAAAGGAGAAGATCTAAAGTCATGTTGGAGCAGGGTTGTGAATAATGAAACATATAAGCATGATGAATATTTTTAATTTGATATCTTGAAATGGGAAATCAAATCAAACTTGATCCAATTAAAAGTAGTCATTCCATTTTTTATGGTAATGGAAGAACCTCCCAAATATCCCTGCACAACCAGCATCTTGCCTGACTCACAGACATAGGCAATAATTTCATGTGTTACTGATCCAGGAACTTTGAACGATTGAAGTCCTGATGTATTTTTAGAAATACAAAATGTCTCTGGAATAAAATCTCACTGCTTCATAATATTTGTATGTCCGTGGGAAAACAAATGTTCTAGACAGAACTAACAAAAGTACTGAAAATAGATCAAACTATCTAAAGGACAAAAATCAGAGAGTATGAGCAAAATATTTTTGCTGCGTGTGTTCAAAGTAATATATATTTGTCCTCAACAACACGGGCAAAGCCATTACATAAAAAATAATTAGGGAATTCAAAGGGGAAAGATATCTGCTAAAAATATTTACTATAAAATAGGGATGGGGACTCTATACAAGTAAGGAATGTGTAAACGTTATCACTTGATACTATTTATTTTATTTTGTTTTCCTAAGCAATGATACATCATTTACCAAAATTAACAGTTTTGATAAAGAGGTTTTCACATTTATATTTTGACGTTAGAAAATCAACTACAGAAAGAAACGATGAGACTTGTACTCCCCAGTCTTAATTTATATTTAAAACTGAAGATAAGAGTCACATTGGTTGGGATGCCTGGTTGGCTCAGCTGCTTAAGCGTCTGCCTTCAGCTCAGGTCATGATCCCAGGGTCCTGGAATCGAGTCCCACATCGGGCTCCCTGCTCAGCACGGAGCCTCCTTCTCCCTCTGCCTGTCGCTCCCTCTGCTTGTGCTCTCTCTCTTTCTCTCTCTGACAAATAGATAAAATCTTTAAAAAAAATGATTTAAAAAAAGAGTCACATTTGTTTTTAGCCACAATAACAGAGAATAAATAAATAAACAGAAATTATGCACGTTGGGAAAGCCTAAGGTAAAAAAATTAATAACGTTTTCCTCCAGTTCCTAGAATCTATTGTCAAGCTAAACAAAGGCCAAAGGAAGACAGCATACGTGCAGAGCCTGCCCAAGTCGGTTAACTCAGGAAACGGGTCCTGTTGCTCATAGCTTTCCAGGACAGTGTTTACAGATCTAGCAGGGTCAGACCACAATTCAGAGAGAGGGACACAACCCATCAGGAGCAGGGACTGAACAGCAGTGTGATACGGTGGGACTTTGGGTCTGGCACTAATCTAGAACTTCAGATTTCACGATTGAGGGATGTCATGACTTGGCTAAATTAACATTTGTGAAGTGGAGCACTGGGTGCCAGACGGTGAGCTGTGATTCAACAAAGGACCACAGAGAAATTGAAATAAAGAAGTTTATGACTCGTAGGTCCTGGAGGAAGTACATAGCACCCACCACTCAAGGAACCACATGGTGAGGTGAAGGCAGGGCACAAGCACAGAGAGGCAGGGACTGGGGTACATGCCTTTATTAGGGTCCATGGGTGGAGTGTTTGAGGTTCCTGAGCTAAGCCTGGATGGATCAATTCAAACCAAAAGTAGCAGCTTTGGTAAGCCCCACAAGGGCCTTAGCTAAGAAGTGCACAAGGGGAGGGCCCTGGGGTGGTGGGCAGGGGAGGCAGTTGATCACAAGGGCTCTTGGGGAAGTCATGGCAGAACTTACATTTGCTTGTGTCTCTGTAGGCTGCTCTCTGGGTCTCATGCTCACATGAAGGGTGAGTGTCAGTTTAAGGGTCTGCAGGCTGCTTAGCCGAACAAAATGGACACGGACTCAGGAATACCATGGAGAAGCTTAGTTAAACTCTCCCCAAGGGATCACCTCCCTGGCTGGTGTCCTCAGAGTCCTGGGTCCCAAAAGTTAAAGTTGCAGCTGTAGATGTGACAGGGACTGATGTATTAGTTTTCTGGGACCACCATAACTAGCCACCAGAGACTAAGTGGTTTCAAACAGCAAGAATTGATTCTCTCACGGTCCTGGAGACCAGAAGTCTGAAATCAAGGGGTCAGTAGGATTAAGCCCTTCTGAGTGCTGTGAGGAACTACCTATCTGCTCCATACCTCTCTGCTGGCTTCTGGTGGTTTGCAGGCCATCCCTGGCATTCCTTGGCTTGTAGAGGCATCTCTACATCATCACATGGTGTCCTGTTCTCTGTGTGTCTTCATAAGGCCTTTTTATAAGCACAACTGTCTTTAGACTTAGGGCCCACCCAATCCAGTGTGATTTATCTTCTCTGTATCTAAGTAAGGTCACATATGATCCATCCCAAGGAAACATTTTTCTCCATCTGTCAACCTGTGAACCTAGAAAATGAGTTATCTTCTTCCAAAATACAACAAAGGGAAAGGCATAGGATAGATATTCCCATTCCACAAGAGAGGAAATGGAAAAAATAAAGGAGACACGCATCCAAAGCAAGGCTAAGACTCTGCAGGGCAATTTTCTTCAGGTTTCAAGGCCTGATAACCATTCCCTGTGGCTTGATCTGCTCACTGGACCCATGAAGCCCCAGTCAGCCTCTACTTTGTGTTCAAGGAGGTCTTCTCCCAAGGCCCCTGAGCAGCCTGCTTCCTTCTTTTCATCCTCTTTCCTTTGCAATTCAAGTTGGCAGTGGTTTTGTTGATTCAACATTTAAAAATCTTGTTGGGGGGCGCCTGGGTGGCTCAGTCGTTAAGCATCTGCCTTCGGCTCAGGTCATGATCCCAGGGTCCTTTTCCATCCAATACTAGAAGACAATTTAACCAAGTTCTCTGCCACTTTATAACAAGGATCACCTTTCATCCAGAAGCACCTTTAGGGATTATATTCGTTCATGACAATGTATGGATTCTCCAAGAGGCCAGACACTTTCTCTATTGTCCTCTTCACTTCCTTCTGAGTCATCTCCAGACTGGCCTTTAATTTCCACATTTCTACCAACAGTGTCTAAGGAAATTGAGTTTTTCTATACACCAAAAAACTCTTCCAATTTTCACCATTGTCCAGTCACACAGCCATGTCAACACTTATAGATATTAGTGACCACAGCATCCCACTTCTTGGTATCAAAATCTGTGTTAGTCTTCTTGGATTGCCTTCATGAATTACCATAAATACGTGGCTTTAAACAACATAAATTAATTCTAAGGGTCCAAAATGAATATGTTGACAGGGTTAGTGCATTCAGGAGTCTCAGGAATAATCTGTTCCATACTTCTCTCTCATCTTCTGGTGACAGCCAGCGACCCTTGGACGTCCATCTTCCCATGACCTTCCCATGAGTGTGTCTCTTCCCATGGCCTTCTTATAAGGACAAATGGTCATTCAATTTAGGGCCCACCTTTCCAGTATGACCTCACCTTAATTTAGACAATTACATCTACAGAGACCCTGTTTGTAAATAAGGTCATATTCTGGAGATTCCAGGTAGAGATGAATTTTTGCTAGAAATTATTCAGTGCAGTACCATTGCCATTCAACGTGCTTATGCCACTTCAGAATCTGGGTTGTGGAGGTACCAATGTACTGGAGAGATGGGATTGAGCCTTGTGACTGTAGTTCTGCTGTGTGCAAGAATCTTAGACCTATGAATGGATTGTCTTAAGTATTTAACTATAGTAAGTTTCTATGGAACATTGATTATAGGAGACCAATGTGCTGGGAATCCAGCATGCTGAAGCCATTCATACAGAAGGGAACTCTTTCCCCCTCCACCTATAGATGGAGAGTGGTCATCTCTCATTTAGTGAAATTAACTCAAGTTCTAAAATGACATTCACTAACATTTTCCAAAATCTGAAATAAACAAATATGGTATTACTAAATTATGATAATTTTAAAAATAAATGTTTTCATGGCTAACAGAAGAAAAATAGACAAAAGAGACCCAAAGTACTATATTTATTAATCATCTCACATACGATATTTGGGGTCGGTATGTGTATGCATGTGTGCATATATGCATGTATGTTAAAGTTAATGAGGTTTGACAATTCTTTTTATTACCTAACCAAAGTTATCTGAGGTTAGAATAAGTATAGTCACACCAATAATTAGATCAACTTCTAAACCATGATGTGCGGGGAAGAAGATTTACAGAATATTATTATAATAAGAAGAGATAGAAGATGTATCCTCTATTCTGAAGGTCTTGTTTAGTGCATCCCTTCTGCTAATATTTTACAGGGCCAGGTATCAAGTGGTCCCAGTCCAAGGCATCAGAGCATTCTATGACAAAGCCCATGATTGATAGCTATTCATCACACACTAATCACGAGTAAATAATCACGTATCGGGTATAGATATGTGGTGATGAGGAGAGGAATATGTGCACAGTATCTGTATGCATAGTCGTGGAGACACAATATTTGTGAATAAATAAGTAAATAAAGTATTATTAAACTTACACTTTCAATTGATGAGTTTAAAAGGAGCTATCATGGGAAACAACTTTCAGTTGCAGGATTTAATTTATTTTGATTGCAAATGTGAGATCCTTCCTTACATTTTGTAAACCCGTGAGAGCTGTTCAGTGAGAGCCGGTTAGCAAGAGCTAAAAAGGAAGGTCTTTTATTAAACCAAATCACTTAATTACCTCTCCCAACCTGGGGTCATTATGAGCTAGACAGACAGCAAACTTAATGAGAAAGAGGGCAAATATGCTCAGACTGTGCATTCGGGTCAGTTTCCCAGGTGACGTTACTGATTTCCATAAAGACTGAGGATTAATTGAATAGGAAGAAAGCATGATGAGGTGGACAACTTTCCAGGATTTCTGAGTGGTGTGAAAAATATAACTTTATTATTATATGAAAATGTGACTTCATTATTATATTCAGAATAACATATTTGGAACATGGCACATTATGAGAATATTGGACATACCCATGTACCTGTGTATATGTTAAAATACTTTGTAATAATTATCTGATTCCCTACCTAAATATATTAGTTGTGATTTTTGGTTCAATGTGAATGCCTATTATGTAGTCAAATATGTGTGTGTGTGCGTGTGGTGTGTGTGTGTGTGTGTGTGTGCGTGTGTGTAGGCCAGGAAATAAGCTAGTATCAGGATACAGATCCACCATTTAAGATCTTTTTTTAAGGGATGTCTCAGTGGCTCAGTTGGTTAAGCATCCACCTCTTGGTTTTGGCTCAGGTCATGATCTCAGGGTTGTGGGATTGAGCCCTGAGCACAAGAGTGCTTGCTGTCTTTAAAATAAATAAATCTTTTAAAAAATAAGATCTTTTTTAAGAGAAAAGAACTTTCAATAAAAAGTAGTAAACAGATCAGATAGTAGGTATTCATTAAATCATAGAATATACAAAATATGATGTCAATAAGCTTGTAATTCTTAGCATGATAAATACTGCAGCTCGTTAGTGTTAAATGGTATATTATTGAAAAACATTTTTGCATTTTTAAAAATCTATAATCATTATTTACATTTGACATCTGAAGAATGTTTGCTGGATATTCCCATCATAAGTTTACCCTTGGATTGATGAATAAATTTTAACGATAAATTCAAAATTATAGATACAACTGTTTTCTTAACAACAAAATTACAATTTTGGGGAAAAAATAGAAAATGGCGGAAATAGATGGATTGTAGAAAAATAAGTATAAATATAGATAGATATCAATGAACTACAAGTAAAATTTTACTTGTTTCAGTTATTTATTTTTAAGTACTTAATGTTATACAAGATTTGTAAAGTGGGATCAAAGTTGCTCTAGATATTATACCTAGAATCAGATTAAATAATGTTGACTCATTTATTGGTTAATTTTCAAATAAGCCAATCTATAACTGTTTTTTTTTAACATTATGCCTTTGTATCAAAGCCTTGTCAATTTGAATTTTACTAATGGATAGATGATAGAACCTAGATTTATATTCCCTAAAACAAATCATATACCAAGGATCCTGCTCAAAAATAGAGAATTAAAACATTATGTCTTACTAAATTTTATTAGGCTTAATTTTTTAAAAAGATTTTATTTATTTGAGAGAGAGAGAGTGAGCTAGAGAGAAAGAGAGAGAAAGGGCACCAGCAGGGTGAGGGGCAGAGGTGGAGAAGCAGACTCCCCGCTGAGCAGGGAGCCCCAAGCCGGGGCTGGATCCCAGGATCCTGAGATCATGACCTGAACTGAAATCAAGAGTCAGACACTCCACGACTGAGCCACCCAGGAGCCCATGGGCTTAATTTTTAAAATTTTAATTCAAGTGTAATTAATATACAGTGTTATATTCACTTCAGGCATACATTGTTGTGATTCAACAATTCCACATATTATTCAGTGCTCATCAAGATAAGTGTACTCTTTTTCTTTTTTTCAATAGGAAATGATTTAATATAAAATATACAAATTTCTCAGTATGAGGACTTTCACAGAACAGGGAGAGGGAATGACAATTAAAATTTTTCTTTCTCTTAAAAAAGAACACGCCCCTTGCTACCCAACACTGAAAAACAAATCTGTACAAAACTATGAACACAGAAAAGGACCAGAGAGGATGTTATGAAGCAAAGTCTTCGGACCTATTCTAAACTGCTGTCCTCACCAAGACCCTTCCTTAATAGAGCTGAGGGTTTCCCAGGCCCACTGGGGAAAGTAAGTGGTCTTGGATACTCGTAATCCCCATCATCTATTTCACCCATCCCCCTCTGGTAACCATCCATTTGTTCTCTATGGTTAAGAGTGGTTTTTTTTGTTTTTCTCTCTTTTCTTTCCTTTGTTTATTTGTTTTTTTCTTAAACTCCACTTTTAAAGAATCACTACCACCACGGTTTTAAGGGAACATGAGCACACACACTTATGCATGCACTCATACACACACTTTTCTCGTTTGGTTGTATGTATAAAGAGTAACATACCTAACCAGAGACAAATAGAAAAAACCAAGACACTTGCTATCGGTACATGTGGGCATGAATATATGGATGTGTACAATAGGGACTTGGTATTAAATATGTGCACTAGATTTCTCCTCGTTCTCATCAAACACCCTCCCCCTCACCTGAAACAAGCTACACTGCTCTCTAGCAGCTGTTCCATAACCCTCTGCAACCCGCTCTCTGCACCACATCCTGATCCTCACGCATGACCCAATTCTTCCTTTGGGTTGACCTCATCTCTCTGGCAGAGTTACTGAGTCTCTCCTCTGTGGTCAATTAACATTTTGTTCTGTCTTATCTCGTATCATTAAGAGCATTTTTACATGATGGACCATTTACATGTCTGTTTACACAGCTAAACTATGGATTTCTTTAGAAAAAAGAGATCATGTCCATCATTTCATCTTTATAACCAAGTAGTTTGGGAGATAATTGGTAGATGCTCAAAACAAGTTTTGTCGAAAGCATGACTAGAGAAATTATGTTTTGCATCATTTTGGTTATCCTAGTTAAATGTAAAAGTACATGATTATATCATTTTCCATAACAGAATTAATTGACCAAACTAAATACAGGACAGATCATTATCATTTCTTTGCAGCCAGTTTGGCCAGAAGCCAAGCAATCAAATATTTCGTCAGTTGTGGCTACTGACTTTAAGTAGAACTGAGTAATCAGCAAATAAAAGGTCATTTATTCACTAACCATTAAAATGATTAACCAAATGTGAGTCCCATATTGCAAATAAGTCATGCTTTTTCAATATATTATTTATATCGCCCTAGGTTGTGGGAAAATACTGTAAAATATAAAACAGGAACAATCCAGACTCTTCCTCTAAAATCCCAAAGTTAGCAAATAAGATTTAAAACCCAGGGAGGTTGTATCTCTGAGAGCTTGAGTTTCGGATGAAGGTAAGCCTCAGTATAAGAACTAGCTGGGTAACCTTGTGTACCTGACTTACCTTCTCTCAGCCAGTTTCTTTAAATCAAGCATGGGCACAACAACGCCTACTTCAGAAACGTGTGGGGAAGAACGAGAGTTTTTACAAGTGTCCAGCATAACGCTACAGTGTTGATTAGATTTTCCAAAAACTCCCTATTTGATATTTAAAAAGAAATTCCCTTAATTTGAGAAATGTTTTGTATCTAGATTTAGATGTGGATTCCTATGGTAGTGAATCCATTTCTGGTGGTTTCAGAGAGATCTTGGCAGGGTGACGTACCCTTCCGATGTTTTATCACAATATGAAAACACTAGATGCACAAAATTAAAGTTCAGGTTAATCAAAATATTGCTTGACAAAGCAAATAATTGAATTGCACTTGCAGTGCACTGTGGTAGACAGTAATTAACATGCAGCATCTTCAACATTTGAGTGCAACTTCCAATTTCCATTTTAACATCATAGAATGCTGTCTACACATTTTTTAATGGTGCCCATGATAATAATATATTCTCTTTTTAATCATATTCCACGTTGCAAGAAATGAAGCTTGCAATTTTCCCAGGTGCTTACCAAATTACTACCGCAAGCTAATTCTCATCCCCCAAGTTAAGAGTTTCAACAGAGTGCACATTAACAGCCTGCTTATGTTCTTCCTGTACAACAGAAGGTAAGTTAATATGTGCTTCAATTATATCCAGTTTGTGCATTTATAGCACCCCACGGGCAGCAGGAAGAAAGCTGTAAATGTACTTATCCTGCTTTTTTAATGGTCTACTATATTACAGTAGAGAAAGACTAGAAAAGTGAAAAGGAGCAGAGGAAAAGAAATATAAGAAAGGTACTAGAGCAAGAAATAGAAAAAGCATGTATGATGGGGAATCAAGAAGAAATGCATACGGGGTGGGAGGGATGGGGTGGCTGGGTGATAGACACTGGGGAGGGTATGTGCTATGGTGAGTGCTGTGAATTGTGTAAGACTGTTGAATCTCAGATCTGTACCTCGGAAACAAATAATACATTATATGTTAAAAAAAAAAAGAAGAAGATATCATGAAGGGAAGAATGAAGCGGGGGAAATCAGAGGGGGAGACGAACCATGAGAGACTATGGACTCTGAGAAACAAACTGAGGGTTCTAGAGGGGAGGGGAGTGGGGGAATGGGTTAGCCCGGTGATGGGTATTAAAGAGGGCACGTACTGCATGGAGCACTGGGTGTTATACGCAAACAATGAATCATGGAACACTACATCAAAAACTAATGATGTAATGTATGGTGATTAACATAACATAATAAAATTAAAAAAATAAAAAAATAAAATGGGTCGCCTGGGTGGCTCAGTCGTTAAGCGTCTGCCTTCAGCTCAGGTCATGATCCCAGGGTCCTGGGATCGAGCCCCGCATCAGGCTCCCTGCTCCGCGGGAAGCCTGCTTCTCTCTCTCCCACTCCCCCTGCTTGTGTTGCCTCTCTTGCTGTGTCTCTCTGTCAAATAAATAAATAAAATCTTAAAAAAAATAAAAAAAATAAAATAAATAAAATAAAAATAAAAAAATAAAAGCATCTCAATTAAATGTATATGTGTATTAAGATATATATAATACATGAAATATACATTTACATGCCCTATTCTATATATGTTTCATTTTATATATCTTTGTTTAGTTTGATGAAATGATCAAGAATATCTTATTTGTCGAAAATAGTCTATAAATCAAATCACCTAAGGAAAGATTTATAGTCTCTACCAAGAAAGAGACCTTAGGATACTTGTAACTTGTGCGGGCCAGTCTATGAATCCCTATAAACTCAAGACAAACCTGCTTCCCTTCACTTCTCAATAATCTTAAGCAGCTAGGTTGATTTCCAGTATGGAATTTGAATTTACAAGATAGAGATCCAAGACATTCAAAACATTGTCCCACATATATGTATGAGTTATGAATTTACAGGTCTATAAGAGGATTTAAAAATCTATTCAGAAATCTATTCAAGTTAGGAGCAACATTTTCTCTATTTTTCTTCTGGCATTCAATGTTTAGTGGTCTTATTGACACAGTGAAATTTCAGAACAATGTAGATAGAATGGTAGTGTTAGTTATTTATGTTCCAAATACTTTTCTGCTTTCATTAGGTAGTACAATGGGAAATAAAAATTAAAGGTGATTCAAAAAGCTTAACACATTTTTAAAGCTAACCTTTAGACATCTAGATAAAATTGATGACAAAAAAGTTTAAGGTAAAAATATAGAACACACATAAAGCTTTGATCAATTCTTTTCATTATTATAGTTCCAAGATGCTAAAAAACATTAAATTTGTTTGCCAAAGGTAATGGTTTAAGCGTTAATTAATTTTTAAACTTTTTATGATCACAGCAAAAATGAGTGCTAACAAAATAATGATCCAAGCAATCGGCATTTAGATTCTTCTCCTGCTCACAAAACTTGTTTGGGTTCCTTTTTCTTCTCTTTCATGTACATTTGATTTAAACTGACACAATTTGAAAAACCCTCTTTTCTATTAGCTTAAGGGTATTTTCCAACCCTGATGTTGAGCAGGGACAAGGCAAAACTATCATCCCTCCTAATTTTGTTTATGTACACAGGACTTGTTATTTATTACCTTTGAAATTTTATTGACTTGAGCAGCTCTCCAGGATAGGAATTGAAAGCACAATATATAATAGCCATGCCCACTGAGCCAAAGATGTGCCCGATAAACTTGAGAGGTCTGATCATTTCCGGATTCCCATTAGATACTGAGCCAAATGATAGGGCATCTAAGTAAGAGAACTTCCAGTTTGACAGGGAACTTGGAAGTTATTTCTGTCTCTGTTGCTCTCTCCTTTTCAGTTTTTGTAAGTGATGAGACTGTTATTTCTACATTACAAATATGATTAATTACCCCCTTCTTAAGACCCTTCTGTGGCCCACCATTGCATTAAAGTGAATATCAAATATTTGCACGAATACATACATAAATTCATATTTCAGTTTTTGCCTTTCTTTCTAGATACATATTCTTGTCAGTCTCCAACACAAACCCTATAGGCTAGCCACACCGAATGCCATGCGGCCCGCCACCTACATCCTTGTTCCTCAGCCATTCCTGTCTATGAAAACATCAGTGCTCTGTTTCAATGACTCATCTTGGTCACCACAGGCTTATCCATCTAGAAGATTCTCAGGTATGTCTTAAGTCCAGCTAAGGTGTTGACTTGTAATTTCTCCCTTGATGCATTCTCAAAGCAAAGTTATTTCTTTTTTTGTGTGTGTAACTCCTTTCATTGAATAGGATTATTAAATTGAACATTTGTCTCCAAAACTAGAGCGTGCCATATTTGCATTTTGCTCTGAGAGCCTTGAGCAACAATAGGCAATCAATATGCACGTGAGTGTGGTGTAAACATCTTCAACAACTCTAAGTCGCTATTGCCTAGGACACATAAACTTTAAAGTCCAATTCACTCCTACATATATGTAGTCTTTAAACATTATGTGTGCATTTCAATCTTTACAGTTGTTAAAATAAGTGGAAATCACATGAGCTAATGATAATAAGGAGGATCAACCAGTATGTTAAGAACATCTGAAAAACCCGGGATGGAAGTCCCCCTACACGTGCACCCGTGCTCAGACGACTGCATGGTGACAGGAAGCATCTCTCACATCTAGTCTGTGTTTTATGGGATGTTCGCTTATCGAGGAAATTTCAACAAACCTTAGGTACTATTGATTTGTCAGCATATAGGAGATAAAGCAATATGAGAATTGACCTATATAGTGGGATATATACATTCCACAAGACAAGTAGATATCAAAAACACATTTTAATCCGTGAAAAACCTTCATGCTACCCGCCCTGTGGAGGTATTCACTAAGACCCCTTTTAAAATGAAGAACTCCAAGGGTGCCTGGGTGGCTCAGTTGTTAAGCATCTGCCTTTGGCTCACGTCATGATCCCAGGGTCCTGGGATCGAGGCCCGCATCGGGGTCCCCGCTCAGCCAGAAGCCTGCTTCTCCCACTCTCACTCCCCCTGTTTGTGTTCCTTCTCTCACTGTATCTCTCTCTGTCAAATAAATAAGTAAAATCTTAAAAAAAACCAAACAAACAAACTTTAAAATAAAGAATTCTGTTAGCAATACATTAAACTCTGAGATGCCAATCAGGTACTTTTGCAACTTCTTGAGTTAATTCCAAGTTTGTTTGTTTGTTTTTAAGAGAATTGTTTATGCACCTAGGGTTGCTAAGTACCATTTCGATATTGCTACCATTTGTTTTGATTTGCAGGTGTCCATCTTATGCTGAATGATAAATATCGAATTCAATTACACGGTTATCTACAGATGTACTTATTTCCTACAGATAAGCTGAAACAGATGGATTTCCACTTTAGGGTAAAATACAAATCTGACTCAAAATTTCCAAGAGAAGAGCACGTCTTCAACTAACATTTAAAGCCAGCATAGAGGTTCCCATACTTTCTCAGTTCAAGGTGTTCTTAAGTGTTATCAGCGGTTTTTTGTTTGTTTGTTTTATGGCAACCCTCAGCCAAAGTAAATACCTAATAGTTCCATGCATTAAGTAGTTAGGTCTAAACAATTTACCAATTATTTATATCTTAACAACTTAGGATAGCTACTTGAAAAAATAAAAATACTCACGAATTGAAAAAAAAATAGGTTTATTTCATGCTTCAGCCACCACAGTTAGGGACTCATGGGATGTATGTGACTCCTTAAATCATGGAATCAGATTACACACCCACCTTTCCGATTTCAACTGATTTTCCCACACTGCAAAACAGCAACCACCAAAAACTCAGCTGCGCCAGAAAGACATCATTGAAAAGAGAATTGCTCGCTTATATTAAAAGTGTGATCTCTAGCTAGTAATTTGTGCTGTGTCCAACAGACGTCATTGGCTTTCTCTCAAAAATTTAAAATAGTCTGTGTCCTGGTAAGTTTGGGGAAGGATCCCTTAGAGTCTTCGTACCCATTTGTGCAACAATGGGTCTATGACACTTTTTATCCATCAATGTGTATTTATCAAAGTAAGTATTTGCAGTACGATAGAATAGATTATCTTAACAATATTTGCTACTTAACCCGTTGGGCCTATTTTGTGGGAGAGTTATCCTTCCCACCCAAGTCATATCAAGACTGGTCATACGACTTGCTTTGGGCAATACAATGTGTGTGTAAAATGACTTGTGGTACTTCCAGGCAGAACTTTGATTCCTTCTGATTCCTTCTTCTCTGACATCATATGCAGCTCTAAATAGGGGCTCTACCTGCAGCCTTAGGAGGACCCAGGGCAGAACCCTGGCCAGCCTTCAATCCATGTGAACATGAGTATATAATATCTTTAATTTTGCAAGTTACTAAAATTTGGGGGCGATTTATCACTATAGCTTAACTTAACCAAAGTTAATTGACATAGATATTTCAATCATCAATATATTTTCAATCACTTCCTGCTAAGACTTACTTAAGCATTTTCAAATTTCAGAAAAGGGATTTAATGAACAGATAAAATATTTATTTTCCCTCATTTCTATCAGAATTTTTCTATATTTTTAAATTAAAAAATGCTTTAATATATTATCTGTCCCAAAAACCATTGACTCACTATATGTCATCAGTTTTAATAAATAAATTATATATGCACACATACGTATACATACACACTTACATGAATTACTCAAACACTTGTCTATTCACCAATTTATTCAACAGATGTTGTTACTGAGAACCTACTATGCAACCAGTAATAAATTTTAAAATGTCTCTTTCTTTTGACCCAACTGTGGTAGAAGTGACTGCAAATACTCCATATATACAGTGTCCCGTATACCAAGGCACCAACGTTAAGGTTTTAGGAAAGTTTTTCTCTACAGGTAAACTTGCTTTCTGTTTCAGTTGATAAAAATGACTTCACGTTACTCATCCTTGTGTCATCTGAAATGCTTGCCTTTATTCCTTACACACATCCAGTTCTGCAAATGTGCTGAACTGAATTCACTAATTTCCACCTTACCTGCCAAAAAAAAAAAAAAACAGAGAAAAATTTATTCACTTAATAAGCTGGCTATCTATTCACTCTGTGTTTATCTTGAGATTTCCTATTTTGCATTTCCTTTATTTGTGTTAAGGCACCGCCAATATTTTGGAAGCAGACACAATGTGAATTAGATAGACTGTGGTTCTCTTTTAGAATCATTATCTCATTCTACTAGGTCATTGCCAGCAAAGCACCTGTATTATTTGTGGCATTATATGTACCTGAAGGATACAAAATTCTTGGCTAACATAAAACCATCACAATAACGAAATCAAGTAATAAAAAGTGATCATGTAATAATCCTCTTGTCAAACACGCCTCTCTTCCCTCCACCTAATTTACCAACTTTACAGAGTGAACTCAACCTGAACAAACCTTGCCTGACACAGTGCCATGCACACCATGACACTAAGTAATGCTTTTCTTTAGAATCTTCTGACAAATTTTATTTTAAAATGATATCAAATTTAAACGATAGGAAATGTAATATTTTTATTGCTTCCAATTCCCCTAAATTTTTTGAAAGATTTATTTATTTATTTGAGAAAGAGAGAACAGGAAGGAAGTGCAGAAGGAGAGCGAGAGAGAGAATCTTAAGCAGACTCCCCGCTGAGCACAGAGCCCATGCAGGGCTCGATCGCAAGACTCTGAGATCATGACCTGAGCCCAAACCAAAAGTCGGATGCTTAACTGACTGAGTCACCCAGGCACCCTTCCATTTTCCCTAATTTTTAAGCAGGCTTATTTTCATCCACTTTTCAACAGCTTGTACCAGAGAACAGATTTTGTGCTGGTGCTGAATGTACCCGGAGAGGCAGAATCAGTGGAGAACTCTAAGTCTCTATCACTGTCACATTTTTAATTCTGACTATAAATAAATTACATTCATAAGAAACTTGCACTGATTAAAAAGTTATTGTATGCTACTGAGGTATGAACTAGAACCAGAGATCTAAGGAAAATAATAGACACACAAACGTGTGTGCACACATACGTATGTGCACAATGCCAAGAAATTTGTGAGCACATAGAAATTAAGCAAATCAAAATTTTTTTCATATCATCAGTTTTGTTTCTAACCATATGAGGGTGTAAGAACTATAATCTGGTTGGAGTAAAGGGAAGATGAAGAGTAGGAGGGGGAGGAAAATGAGGCTTGTGTAACTTACATTAACTGAAGAGTTGTGCTTTCTGACGAGAAAAACTATGTGTTCTATAATATTTCGATGCTCTTTTTTCCAGTAGCTGCCTAGTTATACTGTAAGGAAAAGAGAAAAAAATGTAAGACTACTCAATTTCCCACACAAACATTAGCCTTAGTCAATCTTAGCCATATTGTTAACCTCATATTTATCTTGCTTTGTGAGGGTTGATTCTTTATTTGTGATATCACAATAATTTCTAAACTTATAATAAGATATCATGATGACAATCTAAAGAATGAATAAATAATACAGCATAAGGAAGTTCTAAATAGAATGATTTTTCAGGGTTTCCTGGGAGATGTCAGCACTAGGTCTTTAAAATAGCATTTTATAATGTCAAAAAGAGATTTTTTTCCACACTAGTTTTGTCATAGAGTGGCATTAAAAAACAAATTAAAAATATATGCCAAGCTAGAAAATAATTCTGAATGGTAACTATGTCGCTTAGGTGTGCAGGTGCATCAGTCTACTTGTCAGCAACAAAGCAAAACAAAACAAAACAGTGTACTCTTTTAAAGACTGTCTTTCCATTTCTGCCTCAAGAGCTTATAAAATAATTGCTAACTTTTCAGGATGTATGCATTATTTAGACAGTGAAACTAGATTTTGCTACCATTATTTTCTATAAATTTAATATGGACCTACATTTCTGCTTAATTGTTTGGTTGTACTATATTGTTTAGATCTTGTGCATATTATCAGGGTTATTGGAATAAACAATTGGAAATCTAACTCATCGTCTTCCTCCAAATGACTCAGTGGGATGATATGCTACCAGAAATATTTCTTAATATTAGAAACCTAGCAAAGGAGACATCAAATTTGTCAGCAGAACTGCAGATATGACTCTATCAATAATCCATGGCACTTCTGTATTCCCCATCTGAGGCCATTATTCAGCTTTGGATGATAACCCACTTCAACTTCATCATATGATCCACTGGGACAGAAACTCATAACTGGCTTTCAACACAGAGCCTTCATATAAAAGGTAATAACCACAGCCAGTCAGTATAGGGAGGGATTATAGGGAATGTGGCAGTGAGCACAGAAGTTTGGGGAAAAGCAGTTTGACATAAACCTGACAAAAACAAGCCCAGAAGGACAGCTCCTTAAATGTTAAAGGCAAAAAAGAAATGGGCATCTTTGAAAGACATGCTTTGGATAGTGTGAAAATTGTGTTCTTTTAGGAGGTGCAGCTATTCACTTTAAACTGCTCTCTGCAATTTGCACACACCTCCCCAAGCATACACACAATCGCCAAGGATGAGCGGAAAAATTCTCCAAATGTGCCACCCACCAGATCGGTGGGGTCTATTGTTGATAAACACACAATTTACTAAACTCACTTCTCACAATGACATTTCGTTGCTTTCAAGATCTCTGCGGAGAAGCTCAGCGCCATCGTTACGCCTTGTTTCCTGAGTGGCCTGTACCAGTCATGAGGGCTGGTGGTTGAAATTTCAGGAGTTTTGTGGGCCAGTAATGAAATACATGCATTATTAAACATGAAATTATGTAAACTTACAATTAAATACATTATACCCAAGGTAAGATGCAAAAATCATCACCATTTAATATTTTTAGATATGTTTTGTTATTATATTAGGTATAATCTTGAAGTTATTTATATCTATGTACCTCTAAGACAGAAATACAAACTATATAATGGCGTGCTACTCTGCATCTTTTCACACCCCCGTGTCTAGTGAATCCTCACTGGTGTGTCACTAGCTTAAAATCAGCCCTAGGGGAAGTATTTACACCGTAGAAATCAGCAAGTCCTACAGATCAGGGCTCTACCCACCTCCCCCCCAGAGGTGGTGGTCGAATGTGTACCAACACATCACTAGGTTAAGAGATTTTATGTTATCAACACCAGGCTTTGCACAGCAAACAAAAACACATAATCCTGACACTATAAACCTTTATTGAACCTTTATCTCATAATTTAAATTCCCCTTTCAGATGCCATCAGAGAGAAGAAATAGTCCCACTAGGACTCTTCAGATTTTTTTTTTTTTTAAGATTTTATTTATTTATTTGAGAGAGAGTGAGAGAGAGACAGTGACAGCAACAGAGAGCACAAGTGGGGAAGAGAGGGAGAAGCAGAATCCCCTTCTATCAGGGAGCCTGACGCAGGGCTCGAGCCCAGGACCCTGGGATCATGACCCGAGCCGAAGGCAGATGCTAAACCGACTGAGCCACCCAGGCGCCCCTCGAGATTATTTTTTATTAAACTTAGCAGTCAACCTTATCAAGTTCATTATAAGAGTTCAAAACTTTAACTCATGTGCCATTCCTTTTAAACTTTTAAAACAATTTCAAAGTAAAAAAAGCTGAAAAATTTCAAAGTGTTGTCCTTTTAGGTTTCAAGTCGTAGACATATACCCACCTCCACTCAGAACCACTGAGAAGTATCTTGGACGTTTTGGGATTGACTGAAATAACATCCCAGGTAAATGACCATCAACTTGGGGAAACAAAACAACAGCACCTGTGCGCCATTTGCTCTGTCTGTCACAAAAAGTGTTGAAAATGTGCCCATGATTTTAGGGCCACTCTGTGACCTAATCCATACTTCACTGTCCTTGGGGATCAATGAGAGGAACTACATAAACCAGGCAGAAGACGATATCACTTAGCCAGGCATGCAGGTGAGCATCGACTGTATTTTCAAAGAATACCTCTAGTAATTGACAAAATCATATGGAAATCATAGGAAACAGACATGAAGGCTTACTTCAATGTCAAGTAGACATCCAAATGTTAAACTCGCACAATGTAATAAACTGGCTTTAATTAAAAGCTAAAGGGCAGCTTTCTCAAGAGTTGATAAATAATTTGAACTAGTATTAATAGATTAACAATATTAAAAATGGCCTGGAGAAATTTTCTGGTCAAGCCTCTAGTTCTTAGAAAGATAAATGTTTATTTATCCAAATACTGTGGTATCTATTCTATTTTGAAATATCACAAGAAGAGAAAGTCCATTGGCATTTCTTGCTAGTCTAGTCTATGATTTGATAAATATTGTAAATTACTTTCTTATGTTTAATAACTTTGTCTTTACTACAGTGAATCCACATATGTTGTGTTAATAATCATTATTAAAATATATATTAACCTTTCACTACCTGTGAATACATAGGTCAAATAACTACCGAGCATCATTAAGAGGAAATGTAAGGTTGAAGAAGAAACTATAGTACTCAGATTTTTAATAAATTTTTTACAGAAATTAAAAAATCATAATTTTTCCTGAATTAGAGTACAAAAGTATTTAAGATAATACTAGGGTTAGAAACAGTTTTTCTGTCCATATAATTTACATACTGCTTATATTTTAAATGTACCACTATAGATATATTCCTGTGACAGTTAAATAAAACATTGCATCTATAGTGTTTGCTAGAAAGTTATTACATCTAAACTGAAAAAGGACAGCAATTTAAAACATATTTTCTGCTAGACCAAATGCTTTGTATAGGTAATCATGAGGTAAAAAAAAAAAAAAATGGTTATAAAGGTAGGTAGTGACAATTATTGCTTGAATGTTCGTACATTTTTCTTTTGTTTAAATAAGCCATACTCCCCCATTGCTTGAAAAACAAACTAGTTACATGACTAATGATTTGATATTATATTATATATATATATATATATGCATATACTTATACTGAATTTTAAATGCATTTTTTTTGAAAATGCAAATTTCAGGATATGAGAATCCTTTGTGAACTTCAGAGTAAAACAATAAAGAAGCATGACTGCTTCTTTTTGAGTTCTATGAGGAATGTATAGTTTCTGGTTGGTTGGTCAACCTTTTCAGTTATAATGGGATGTTTCTCATTTGCATTTTAAGATAACACATAAATATTTGGGAACTAATGGACAAAATTACTTAGGTAGAACAGCTACTATGAAAATATGTCTAAAATACTTGTTCCACTCTTATGGAAAAGATGATTTAATTGAAATAAATAAATTTACATCAGTCTCTCAAGTTGAGTTTAATGGATATTTTATACCCATCACATATTCTCTACCTCATGACCCTAGGTGAAAGCTGGCTAAGAGCAAAGAACTATCTCTTGCCTCCATTTACTTGCCAACCTTTTCATTACAGCAATTAAACATCTATTTTTAAGAATTTTGTATCAATACTGTATCTATAGAAAAAAGAGATAATTCTATAGAAATAAAAATTTTAAATGATATTTTTAAAAAGTTGCATGATAACAATTATATAGGTCTCCTGCTAAAAGTAATGTTTTTCCATAAATAAAACTTGTATCTGTTCAAGCTCTTATTGTCCAGAGAAAATGTCTGAAATTGGGGTTACCTTTAAAAGCGGAAAGTTCCTCAAAGCTAAAATAACAAATAATAAAGACAACAACAAATGTGAAATAAATTGCAAATTCCTTGACAGAAGATCTAATTTATTTTCCCTATCAGACGTTAATCTGTTTAATTACATTCAAAAGGAATGTAAATTGGTGATTCTGTTTTGTATATCAGAGTTAAGAAAGAGGCTGGAAAGAAAAAAAACATCAATAAAAATAATGATAGCTTCAGCAAAATCAGAGTGAATTTGCCAAATTCTGCTGGGCCTGATTGGAGCAGTGATCCATCAAAAAAGAACTCAGGAGTTTAATAAGAGCACTGTTCATTCATTTTGCTCCAACAGAATGAAACATGGTCCAGGAATTGAGAGAAGAGTCTATGATAAGCCTCCACTTTCCTTTCTGTGTTGTTCAGTTTCATTGGAAATCATAGAGCTAAAGATAGTTCTCTCTGTGGGAGGAGGAAATGGTTTAAATTCTGCTGTTCCACAAAGTAAGAAAGATTCATTTCATAATCTCCTGGCTTCGAATAACTTTCAGATTCCAAGAGTGTGAATAGCTAGCCCTGGAGGCTGAAGACAAAAGGCAGGGTGGGGGGCAGGTAGACACTGCTCAGTGCCAGGAGAACGCTGGGTGCACGTCTGTTCCACCAGGACACTTGCCGATGCTCATTTTGTTTTAGTTATAGTGTAATGAGTTTTTGTTGTCTATGATCTCCTAAAGCCCTACATGTATTTTAATATTTATAATTGTGCTTAAATCAACCATTTGTCTGATTAAAAATTGGCTCAGACTACTCAATATTCCTGGATGCCCAAATAAATATCTACATAAAATCTGTTTCCTTGGTTATGCTACCAAAAAAAAAAAAAAAAAAAAAAATCACCACACATATACTGGTGATTATCCTGAAAATACCGACTACACAGGATAAATGGAGGATATTTGTTCATTTGTTTGATTGGGGGGAAGTAAGCTAAAAAAGAACTTACATCTATTTTAACAAACACCTGTTGTCTAGCAAAGAAAAATATTTTTTTTCATTTAAAATATTTTTTCTAGCTATTGTGGATTTTCCATTTATGGATAAAATTAAATCATATCAAACTAATAAATAGTCCTATTCAATGAATGAGCAAAAGACATTTCAGAGTAGTATATTTTATTCTAATGCCTATATTTTCTTTTTTTTTAAAGATTAAACTTTACAAATCCACATTGAATTATGAATATATGTAACAGAAATATTTTTGGTGAGAGATCAATATGTGAATATAGAGTGAAATATTTAGTATATGTAAGCATCCATTCTATCCGTGCTAAGAGAAAATTATAACTTTCTTAAAACACATTATGATAGATAACTGCTCAATGTCAAATAAATACAAATCCTTAAAAAACTTACCTTCTGATCTTTGCAAGAAAATTTTCCTGTTATCTATTGCTCCTTCTCCTAACCAAATCGCACATAGAAATTCAATGCACCATTATATATTTAGATGCTTAGAAATAGTGACAAGCCAACAGCAATACACACACCCACATTCTGATCTTGTCTCTCTGAGTACCCATCCCTATTAAAAGGAACCGGGAATCTTTGTAAAAAGTGACGTACTCCAGAGCTGGCACTAAAAACGTTCAAGAGGAGATTATATCTGTCAGAGAGCAAGGAAGTGTGCAAAGACTGATGGCAACATGTGAAATTGACACCCCAAACCAAACTGACCACATCTCCTAAGCTTGAGCATTCCAATATATAATAATATTTTATTATAATCAATGAATAAAAGCATCGATGTGTCCATATTGATATACAAAGATTGACAGCTTGATAAGAAGGGGAATATTAACAGAGTTTCAAATTACCTTCTTATAAATACTTACTTAATTACAAAGGGAAAAAAGTAACTCTACAGCAAAGTGCCTGAGAGATACCACTTTAATCATATTGTCAAAACGACATCACCAAGTAATAGAACAAAAGGAAATCTTGTCACGTGGAAAGGGCAAAGCACCATTCCTGAGCTATTCCTGCTAAAGAGGCATAACCTGAATCTAATCATGAGAACACATCTGAGAAACCCAAAGTGACATTCTAACAAATGGCTGACCTCTAATCTTTAAGGTGTCAAAGTCATGAAGGTCAAAGAATGGCCAAAGAATCTTCCAGTCTGAAGGAGACTGAAAAGAAATGGCAAGTAAATGCAGTATTTGGTTCTGAACTTGTTCCTTTGCTATAAAAGACATTATTGGTGAAATTGGTTAAACTTGAATGAGACATGAGGATGAGGTGTTACATCGATGTTTATTTTCTCATGGCGATGGTTGAACTATGGTGTAAGAAAATGTCCTTGTTTGTAAGAAATATACAATAAATTGGTCAAGAGTAACAAGGCATCTTTTGGCAAATTACTCTTAAACACTTCAGGAAAATTTTGCTTTTGTAGTGAACTTTCACTTTTCTGTAGTTTTTTGTTTTGAAATTTAAAAATAATTTTAAAAATTTGAATAATGACTGGGTATGACTAGTATATCCTAGCAGTATATAATGGCATATGGAAAACAGGCGTGCAATTCCTCACCCTCTAAAACCTAATGTAAAAAAGTAACAAAAAGATATGATACAGAGAAGATAAGGACAGCAGCATCATTTTCAGATGAGACTTAAAACATTTGTGGAAAACAGAAAAATGATAGAAGTAGTAAGGGAAGAGATCAAAAGCACACATTACAACCCAGGGTCCCTGCTAAGCCCGTTGATATAGTCCTGGGAGCAGACGCTCAGAGTCCTGGGACTTGGAAATCACGGGTACGAATTTGTATTAAAACAAACAAACAACAACAACAAAACTGTAGGCTGAAAACCCAATTAAATGGAAAGTCTGGATGTTAAACAGCCACATAATTTCTAGTCCAACATGGAAAATCAGAGATCATTTTCATAAGAAATAGAAATAAATACTGGAGATGAAAGACCTTTGCATTCTGGATTTAGGGATCACACATCGGAACGGCTGTATCCTCATCCAAATGCTCTGAAAGGAAGATTGCCATGTGCGTACAGAGTTCCAAGCAGATTGTCACCATCCAGGCTTCAATATGAAAAGTCAGACTCGAAGTGTCAGACCTCTGAGCAGAGTGTTCGACATGAAATAAAGGGATGAATCAACAAAATAAGCAAACAAGTAAGTGGATTCAAAGATAAATTCAGGAATTGAAGGAAAAAGAAAACTAATATTCACAGACTACAGGATACCACAGTGGGAAAACACCAAAAAGACGCAGGACTACTTGGAAACTTAAAACATGATTGCCAGGGACGCCTGGGTGGCTCAATTGGTTGAGCGTTGGACTCCTGATTTTGGCTCTGGTGGTGATCTCGGGTCATGGGAGTTGTGGGATGGAGCCCTGCATAGGGCTCTGCGTTCAGCATGGAGTCTGCTTATCCCTCTCCTTCCCTCCACTTGAACTCTCTCTCTCTCTTTCTCTCTCTCTCTCTAAAATAAAAAATAAAATCTTAAAAGAAATGATTGCCAAAATTAAGTGTGTTGGATTTGTGTTTTAGATTGGATTAAAACATTGAAGAATATCTCCCAGAAAGTTAAAAAAGCATAGAGGGAGACAGAGATGAATGAAAAAATGTACCAGGACATAGAAAAACAATCTCCAACAACGGTCTATGAGGAAATAAAACAACAACCAAAAGACAGTAAGAGGACCTAAGATGTGAAAGATCTATCTAAACCAAAAACCCTTTAGCACACATTGTTATCAAACCTAGAGCAAAGGGAGAATTCTAAAAGCTTTCAGAAAGAAAACAGTAACTCCCATAATAAATGAAACCAATGACCAATAAAGACGTGAGTCGGGTCAGATGCGTGTCACGCTTTGCACCGATAAGACTGCATGCTAATCCACAGCGAATATGTTCCTTCCCTTTAATGAGGAAAAATGTCAATGACCCACAGTCGTGTGCTCAGCTACACTAAACTAATGGTGTAGAATACAAGTTTTCAGGAGTACAAAAATGAAGAATTCTTACACGTGTCATTTCTAAGGAAGTTTAGTGAGGGATATGGTGAAGCAAAAACAAAGATAACAATGGAAAAAGAGGATAATATTGGCCCCAAGACACAGTTGGATAAAGAGTGGGAATGCAGTGAGGAGTTCAAGGATATCAGTGAAGGAGGAGAGCTCACGGGGGAAAAAGGTCTCTGTTGGGGAAGAAAACAGCAAGTATTGAAAAATAAAATAAAATAAAATAAAACATTGAAAAAAGAAAAAAATCATGTGATAATAGTATATGACTTCTCTCTGCAGTTCATCAAACCAAGGCTAATAAGTCTATCCCAGCTCAACTTCAAAGGCCCTGAAACAACGGGCACGCTGGCCAGAAGAGTCAACATGGGAGGACAAGAATGGCTTGGGGGCCAACAAGAGAGAAAGGGCAAACCTAAATTATTTCTGTAGCCTTCTTAAGAGTTATCCCAATTTGTAGGGTTAAAAATTGGAAATCAATGCCAGATCACAGCAGAAAATTTAGTTTTCTCAACATGTCTTATGATGAACAGTATATGGGTCTCATTACAACATCTGGATGCAATTTCAGCCACTCTCGATATATAATTGTATTATCTTCATAAGCCCCAAGTTAAAGCTCTCCCAGAACTGCGAATGTTCATATCAGATAAACCAAACCTGACAGAGTCATATCATGTGTCTTAGTCCACATGGCCGCTATAATAAAATATGATGCACTGGGTAACCTAGAAACCACAGATTTATTTCTCACAGGAGACTCATTCAAGAGGCTGGATGTCCAAGATCAAGGCACCAGTGATTCAGTGTCTTGTGAGAGCCCTCTTCTTGGCTCATAAAAGGTGCCTCCCCACGGGTGTACTCATAGGGATGAGGGAGCTCTGTGGGGTCCCTTGTATATGGATTATGATTTCAATACATGAATTAAGAGGGGGACACAGCATTCAATCTACAGTCCCATGCCTGAAAGAATATAAACAAGGCTGTGAATGAACTCTGCCTGCCTCACTGGGATGGGGCTGTCCTCATCAGAGCAATGCCCAGCCTCTTATCCTCCTTCCCCATTGATCTGTTTGTCTTCTTCCTACACCTGTGAGAGCTTCTCGTACATCAAAGTGTCGACGGAGCTTTGCTTGTTGCCAGGCACTCCAAAAGGGTTCAAGGAGCACGTTTTAAAGAAAATGAAGTTCTAAAAATATAGGATGGGAATATTATCGGGCTCAGTTAAGATAATTAACTTTTGCATGCCTCTGAGGGGAAAGCTTTAAAATGGTCTCCAACCCCACAAAGTTCATGTATGCCTTTGCTTGTGACATTTTAATTATTAGAATTTTTAATAATTAAAGAGGTATTCTTTAAATATTAAGTTGCCCTTTTCTCTGTTAAAATGACAAGATTACAGTAAACACATCTATGCTTCAAATAGTTAAACCAAAGTTGATGTAAATGACCTGATTTAAGAAAAACTGATCAGGAACTGGCTTATGTTGGATCACAAAAGCTAACTGTTAAATTTTCAAGAATTTTGTGAGAGCCAGATTTTAAAACACTGAAAGCTTAAAATTGGCTATGGGCAATCACTGTCAGGTCTCCTCCTCACCTCCCAAACTGTGTCAGTCATTAATCATTTATCAACACACCTCTGAATAAATTTTTGTTTAAGAGAAGTATGTTACTCTAAAGGAAATTAAATCTTGCCAGATCCACATCTATCATGCATTCAACAAAAGATTAGCCCAAGGCAAAACTGTGAAAATGGATCTGTATTTGCATGTCTTCCTTCGCTTTATGTCAGCCCAATTAGGGCAAAACAAGTATTTGTAGGTTTAGGTCTAAAAATAATTTTTAAATACCAATAATACCAATGAAATACACTAGATTATTTAATCTGCATTTTTTGTTAGCCTCCCATAAACCCCTACAGCCAGCAACATCTCAGAGTGATTTGAAGTTCACTCCTCTCTCTTCCTCTTGATTTTTGTGGCCTTAGTGAATTTGAGGGTTTCCCACACTTGCTCTCAATTTTCCAAGCCTTTCTGGAAAACAAAGCTGCTCCCAGGTGAACTCAGGAGCTCATCCTTTTTCCCCCTCCTTCCTTCCTTCTGGCAACAGTCCATTTTATCTGGCCACGTACTCACATCTCAAATCACCATAGGACATACAGTGGTCTACACAGCGGTTCTCAAAGAGCATCCGTGTGGCTTGCAGGGACCCGTTCCAGACGTACTGACTCAGAAATGCTGCTAGTCAGGCCCAGCGGTCTGCTGTGTATCAAGCCCTCCAGGGGACTCTGATGCATAGCAAGTCTGAGACCCAGAGCTTTTTACTGCGCAATTTATAAGGACAGCGATTTCTACCCATTGCCCCACAGAGCGCCTGGAAAACAAGAAGCATAGAGGAAAACATATTTTTCGATGAATGCATTAATTAATCCTTTTCAAAAAAAAAAAAATCTCAATTCTAAAATGTTTTGTACCAAAAAAAAAAAAATTTGCAAATGGCTCTTAGTTCGTGAGACCACTCTCCCCAGATAAGCTTGTACTTTAGCATGACATGGATTGATTCCTTTTTAAGTCCTCATTTCCTCTGAAAAGGCATTGGGAAAACCAGTCAATTCTTAACAAAGTGCTTCAGGATGCTGGCATCAAAGTCTCCAGAGTGGAGGAGAGAGCACAACGATGTGATTTTCACACTGATCCTCTTAGGAAAAAAGGACATTTAAGCTGGTATGCTTGGTCTTCTCTTTGGAGCCCTACAGCAGATTTGTTTTTTCCTTAAAGAAAGATGGAAAAGCAGTAAAAGGAATGGAGATTAGGATCCAGACTGTAAAAGTGAGAGGGGAAAAATCAAAAGGCTTATGTGGAAGAAGAAATATCTAAGAGCAGCTTTAATCTCAGATGTCTCCCAAACAGCCTGCTTGCACACGGAGGCTGCTGAGGCACAGGGGCGCTCCCCACGGGCAGGTACGACTCAGACAGAGCCTGTCAGGCTGCCCTGAGTTCTTATCTGTCAGCCATTCACCCCAAGGTGTCCTTCTGCATCTGGTGTGGCTCTCAGTGTGTGCAATTGTTTCTCTGGGCTTTTCAAGAACATTAAAGAGTTCACAGAACCAAAGGGCTATAAGATAGTCAACAAACCTAATGAGGCAGGCTTGGCAAAGTTAGTACGAACGCATTGAGGAAGACTTTTGTGTTTACCAAAAGAAATGGCTACATAAATTCTGTTTTTATTATTTCTTTTTTTTTAAGATTGTTTATTTATGTGAGACAGAGAGAGAACCAGTGGGGGAAGGGGCAGAGGGAGAAGCAGGTGCCCAGCTGAGCAGGGAGCCTGATGCAGGGCTTGATCCCAGGACCCTGAGATCATGACCTGAGCTGAAGGCAGACGCTTAACCAACTAAGCCACCCAGGGACCTCTGTTTTCATTATTTCTAAATGGGTGGTATAGTGAGTTACCAGAATTGTCCAAACTAGAAATGAAAAAAAAAAGTCTAAAAACCAGGGGGAAATGGAGAGAGCAATGAATTTACACAATGGGACAATTTTAATTGAAAGAATAGGGATGGTAGTAACCCTGTATCTGGTGTGTTCTGGAGTGATACAGGAATATCTCCAAGAGACAAAGGCAAAACTAAGTTTCGATTTCCTACTTCTCATGGTGAAGACCAGCTAAAATCTTAGTATCATAAATGGGCTTTTGTTACTGAAGTTTTTAAATGATTTGTGTCTATATTTTAAAACATAAATCCCTGTGGTGATACTAATACATTGAAAATAAGTTGTTTATCAGAATTTGAACATTTTTAATCTGATCTAATAACTAGGAATGGCTCACTTCATTGCTCTTAAAGAATTCATCCTTATTTCCAAGAAGCAAGACTGCTGGTTGTGGGAATATATACACATCACTCTGAGAAATATCCTGGAAAACTCAACAGTTCCATAAGGGAGTGTTTTGGATTTGAAAATATGTCACAATAAAAATATTTGACAACTATATCAGCCCTCAGCATGGTGGCTTTTCCAATGAAATTGCTCCTATAATTTGGTGAGTAGCAGAGGGTCACGTGAGACTTGTCTTATCATTTCTTTGGCAAAGTTTTATCCAAAAGAAATAATAATAATTGGCATTATAACTTCACTTGAAAATTAATTTTAAAAAATCAGATCCCTCCTTTTTTCATTTCTTATCCCTACAATTTTGTTTTAATCAACATTCTCTCTGTACAGATATAATGATATCAATATTTCTTAAGAAAGTCTTACATGTAGAACGGAAAATACCATTATGAGTAAGTCCTTAAGATGGCACCAAGCTTAATGTTATGTCAATTATATCTTAATAAAAAAAAAAAATGGCACCAAGCTAATGAAATCAAGTACTACCAAATGGAGACATTATTTAGATAATATATGCTATTATTTAAGTGATATTATTTGTCTTACCTCAAAACATTATTATAGAAAAACCTAGGAGACTAAGGATTTTGCATAATAGCTGGAAGAGGCCAACTGGAAATAATTAGCTCTGCAGCAAATATTCAAGGTCTGTTATCAAACAGGGTTATTGAAAGGGTTTTATATCTCCTCATAGAAGCGTAGAATGTAACTCCTTACATCACAGCCCCCTGCGCTTCAATTTGTCAATGTTGTAAACATCAAAAAAAAAAAAAAAAAGTTTATGCAGCTTTTCCCCAAGAAAATTCTTGGGTCAGTGCCACATCAATTTTGAGAACACAGTATGTCTGTAAGAAACTTCTCTGAAAGCATGTTGATGTTGTACATAAAACAAACCTACGAAATCAATGTGTACCATATCCTCATGATCTCAAGGCAAAAATACAATACTTCTAATTAGCACTGATCCCTTTTACTTACTTCTTCAAGATTCCTAACGTGCAGTTATTTTGTCTTTGCCGTTAGTGGTGACGTATGACCAAATAATAGTAATATACCACTGCTGATGACGTCATCATATAATGTGCCGTACACAGTATTATTTTATCACAATGAGAACACTCCTAGAGTCACAATTCTTAAAGTGAGCAGAGTGTACGGGAGGGCGAAACTGTGAGCACTGACTTAGTTTAAACGTTCCTTCTCAGTGGAAAGAGGGAAGTGGTTTTATCTCTCTGTGTCCTGTGATACCTAGATACATTTGCAAATGAACTGGTTTACTTTAAAAGAAAAATTAAAATATGTAAGTGTAAAGTATAAGATAAGACACATTACCATGTTCAGTTGGGCCCATATTCTGACAATTGTGAAGAATTCCCTGGTCGCATTACCTGTCGCTCAGGTGACAGAGAATCAAGCTCTTTGATTCAGTAAGCGCTAGGATCTTTCTTCACATCTACAGAGCCCAGAATAATCCTGGATTATTAGGAAACCCTACAGATAATCATCCCTTCATTATTTTTGCTGTTCGTGCTTATTCTTTACTTAAAGGTAAATTGTCAACAGATAATTTTTAAATAATGCACAAATACTATGAAGAAAATTAAATCCAAAAAGAGGATTTTTTAAAAATTTTTTTGAAAGACTTTATTTATTTATTTGAGAGAGAGAGAAAGAAAGAGAGAGGGAGAGAGCACAAGTTGTGGGGGGAGCGGAGAGGGAGAAACAGGCTCCCTGCTAAGCAAGGAACCCAATGCAGGGCTTGAACCCAGGACCCTGGGATCATGACCTGAGCCAGGCAGACGCTCAACTGACTGAGCCACCCAGGCACCCACAAAAGGAAGATTTAATGCACTGAAATGCATTTAATACTTTTTTAATAGTTCAAGTTATATTTATCTATCTTCTGATGCCTTCCACAGTCTCAGGTCACATAAGGATAGAATAATTAAATGTCTATGATGCTACTAAACCCACGCTTATCAGTTATTCTTTTATCTGATCTCCCATGGTTAGATCTGACTAGAATATCATCATGCGAAATTACATTTTGTTTTGAGTTACTAGGACTTTTAACTATTAAATTAATTTTGAATCACATTTTTCAAACAGCCTCAGTGAGGAGAATTTTGAGCAGCCCTTTATCAGGTAAATTAAACAACAGCTTGCATATACAACCCAGTTACACATGCTCACCCATAAATAGGAAACATAACCTGCTTAGAATTAATTGACAACAAATAAATGACCTGACTGCAATTCCATATCCATTCTTTGAAAAGCAAAATCACTTCAAAAATAGAAAACTTTAAAAGGTCTCAGATTTAAATGATGGATAATTCCAAGCAATTTCAGCACTATCTTTTCATTTTCAAAAATCACCTGACTTAAACATGAATAAAACATCAACTACAGACTGGTCAAGTCATCTATTGTGAGGTCAACAATCATGCAGTTGAATTTATTAGTCTGTGATCTGAATTATCCAACGACCATTAAAACAGAAATGATACCTGAGTCAATTTGTGGTCCTAGTCTTTACGAGCTGCCAGAATGCATCAGGGTCACTGTCACTGGAGCCCAGCATTTTCCTTCCCAAATTACCACTAAAAGTGCATTGTGGGTACAGGTACCCGTTTGTAATTTACTTTATAATTTTTGAAGTGTGGTAAACCAAAATTCTAGACAGAAATTCTCGAGCAAGAAAAAAATTTTAAGTGGCATAATAAAAGTACATTTACCAGGGAGCAAACAAACAAATATATATATTTATATATATTTTAAATCTTGATCATGTTCTTGCTCTCATTCATTTGGCAAAACAATTTTGATGAATATAATAATCCCAGTCTATAGAGCCCTTTCTATGGGCCAGCACATACTATAATATTTTGATTTTATCTTCCCTACATCCATACAAGAGAGGAAATACTATTTTATGAAACAGGACATCAAAGTGTAGAGAGGTTAAATTTGTTACTGCCCATCAGGGCTTGGCAGGCAGAACCAGTATTGGAATCCAAATCCAAACGACAAAGGTGGTTGCAATTTTTTCTAGTAGGGCTGTCATAACAGACCACGTCAGACTGGGGGGCTTAAACAACAGAAATCTATTTTCTCACAGTTCTGGAGACTGGAGTCAAAGATCAAGATGTTGGCAGGGTTGTTTGGTTTCTCCTGAGGCTTCTCTCCTTGGTTTGCTGATGGACACCTTTTATTTATTTATTTATTTATTTATTTATTTAGAGAACAAGCATGGCAGCGGGCAGGGAGGGGCAGAGGGAGAGAGAGAAAGAATCTTAAGCAGCCTCCATGACCAGTGTGGAGCCCACTGTGGAAATCCATCTCACAACCCTGAGATCAGGGCCATGAGCTGAAATCAAGGGTTGGACATTTAACCGACTAAGCCCCCCAGGCGCCCCCCAGATGGACATACAGAGGGGTCTTCACACGGCCTATTCTCTGTGCCTACACACGCCTGGTGTCTATTCTTCTTATAAAAATACTGATTTATTGGCTCAAGTCCCCACCTTTGTGACCTCATTTCACCTTAATTACCTCTTTAAAATCTCTATCTCCAAATCAGTCACACTGAGGGATAGGGTTTCAACACATGAAATTGGAGGTTTGGAGGGGAGGGGGTACAATTCGGCTCATGTGGTGTTCTATCCACTCTGTACAAGATCCGACACCTAACACCGCACGGGGAGCTTCAGATGCACAAAACATGGCCTCTGTCATCCAAAAGGTCGATATCTAAGTGCACCCAGAGCAGAATGCATGCGGGTATCGATGTATACAAAATGCTGGGAGTGCCCTGGCCTTAAGCAGTTTCATACAGTTCTAAGGGGGGTTGGGGTGTGCTCATGTCCTGAAACAGTCCCTTCTAATATTTGGGGTGTTTGGATAGACTGGGAAAGCATGTATTTATGCCAAAGACTGTATTTACCTAGACAACTTATTGAATTAATATCATGGCTTAGTGTGACATCTTCTTCCACTTGCCCCTAATGTTGGTATTGAAGCTAATGTGGGTTAAGGAGGTATTGCAGGAGATGTGTATTTGTGGCAAAATTGAGTGATAAGCTCTCTCAATTGTCTTACAATATAAGCTGTTAAATTTTCCATGCCACGCTATACATTATCAAAGGCCCTTACTGGTGTCCATTAGTTGAGTCCACTAGGCTGAACTTGATAGCTTTACTGCTCCCCCAGGCTTGGAAAAACTTTAGACAGCTTTCTCCCTTATAAAAATCCTTTACCCTCTTTTTCGTAGCTTTTACATTAAAAATGTATTTGCATTTTTAATTGCAAATTATTTCTTTGTCCCTATAAAATATACATATCTCCTTAAAAATAATTTAACTGTTTTGCAACACAGGGAATGTCTTTCTCAAGGACCTGGGAACCATCTCTTTGATATAGAAACATCTCAGGAACATGGTACTTCTATCTCCAACCTCTGTGGG
>NW_022589730.1:5887334-5977666 GCF_004348235.1 Phoca vitulina | reverse complement strand
ATTTCTACAGTAGCATGAGATAAAAGTCATTATTTCTACTACTTTTCATCACTGCCTGAAACATAGGAAGTGCTTACCTATATTGGCTTTTCTCATCATTGTTGACTGTCACATTTTCTTTTTCTTTTTTTTTTTTTAAAGATTTTATTTATTTATTTGAGACAGAGAGAGCACATGAGAGGGGGGAGGGTCAGAGGGAGAAGCAGGCTCCCTGCCGAGCAGGGAGCCCGATGTGGGACTCGATCCAGGGACTCCAGGATCATGACCTGAGCCGAAGGCAGCCGCTTAACCAACTGAGCCACCCAGGCACCCCATTTTCTTTTTCATAAACCATTTTTTGGTGACTATTCATAGTTCTCTTAACTCATCTCAACAACAAAAAATAATTAAGGAAGCTTGTGGTGAGAGTGGGAGGGGGTCAGTGGGAGTCTGGAAAAGGCATTCTATCAATCTAATGAGAAAGAATATATGGAGAATTAGTGTATGACGTAGCAGAGGATGTTTGGGCACACACTGGTAGATAATTTATAGGGACCTCCCCTCTCCCCATTATCCTTTTTAACCATAAGAAGAACCTTTGTATTTCTAGAAACCAAACTATTACAAGTTTGTTGTGCAACATCATTCAAGTGCCATCGTTGGAAAATTAGAAAAGTGAACCATTCATTGTACTACTTAACACAAAAAGTTGACATCTATTATCTTATGTTGCTCTCACAAGAACCCAGTGAAGCTTGCACACAAAGAAACTGTAGCTTACAAGTCACACACTCATTCTAAGACAGAGCTAGGATTCAAACAAATGTATGTTCAGCCCCAGAGTTCCCACTGGTGCATGGCGCCATGTTGCCTGCTTCCTCCTGTCTCCTTCCATCACCATGAATCTCTTCACTTCAGTTCTCATCGGTTCTAACAGCAATGCTGTGAGACAGATATTATCACCTCCATTGTTATACAAATAAATTAAAGATCAGAGGAGCTGTGTCATTTCCCAAAAGTCACAAATGTCAAAAATTGAAAGTGCATTCATCAGATTCATATCCAGGTTTGAGACAGAACTTTAAAGTTTTATCATGATTGGAGACAACAACAAAGTGAACCTGAGTCATGGGCAGGCTGATCTGAAAATAAAGTTCTCAGTGATGTCATTCAAAAAATAGCAAATTATATAGAAAAAAAAATGTAACTGAACCTTATTATTTCCCTATCAGATGATTTTTTTGTTTTAAACTATAATCAATATTGTCATGACAAGAAAAAAGAGAAAATAAACATTGCAAAGGGATAATTTCTATATTGTTTCCACTTCTAATAACAATTCATTTTCTGCCCAAATTATTGAATCTCCCTTGCTCAGAAAAAGAGATCTTGCTTCATCAGTTGAAATGTCATAACTCAAATTAAGAAATTTATTTTTAAAAAAACAAAAAAATAATTTGTTATGTAATTAGAGCCCATTAGCTGCATAAACAACAAAATACGTAATGTTGGAAACACGCATATGTAAATATGAGTTATTTTCATGCCCCAGACCCATTTTGAGTCTAGGCACCAAATGAGAGCACAGAAAGACTGAACACACTGTGCTCAGACAAGAATGGGAAACACAATGAAGAGATGACCGAAATCCCAAGGGTTCAATTCCTTATTTCCATCAGCAAAGTACTATTGGGCAGTATTGTCCTTTATTTTTTTAAGTTGTCCCTTTTGTTCTTTGTCCCCCATCCAGCTATCAGAACATTTCCGATGGCTTGCCTAACCTCAAATACACATAGTGAGATTCCCAAAGATTCTGTTTCCTCACTTCACATTTTGTACTTCATCTCCTCCGACTCTTGTCCCTGCCATTCTGCTGAAACCCAACTTGCCTAAAGTATAAAACATCCAAAAATATTTATGCTTGGTCATGCTTCCTTCTTAAAATTGTTTCTCTGTCTGCTTTGCTGGACTCCATCTTCAGCTTTTCTTCTTACCCCATTTACCTCTCCCTCAGTCTGCTCTGCTTGCTCCTCCTCATGACCTCATGGTACTTTATTCTCTCATCTGTCTATATTCATTCCCTAGATAACCTCAGTAACTACCCCCTTTTACAGGCCCTCCAGATGTGAGGATACCTTTTATTCTAGTTCATGATTTCTTCCAGGAGTTCCCAGCTTCCATATCTCACCATCTACTGCTTATGACCTCCCAAGTACATCAAGTGGGCAGCTTATATTCAATAGATCTAAAACACATTGCTCAGTACCTCTACCCCATTGTGGGTTGGTTTGGTCTATATCCATTGGAATTCTTTTCTAGTATACTGTGCTGAATTCGGAAGACTTAGATGCTACAAACTAACTTGTCAAGAGGTCCTTACAGTCAGGTTTCCCGATATAACTTAGGGTCTGCCAGACACACATACTTGCACGAGGCTTAGACTGGGAATGGACTTAAATGAAGCATGTACAGGCATGACTCGTGACAAAGGATGCAGCCTTCTGACCAATGGCTTTCTGCAGTGGTGTGGGAGCTTCGTCAGCACGGCAGAGGCAGTGTGATTCTATGTTGGACCAGCATAACAGTTGATCTTCGAGCTTTTCTAAAGCTTTTGTCAGTTGCCAAATACCAATTATGAAATCCCTCTCTGCATAAACAAGCCAGAATGGTTTCTGTTATCTGCAACTGACTCCTAACCATATTGATCTTGGAACACACTCTTCCAGTGGGCTTCTGCTTGGCCTCTTCACCCTCCCATGTGCAAAGGACTTAGCTCTGGGTGTCACTCCTCTATTTCTTTCCCATCCCATGCTGATCAGTCAGCACTCCCTCAAAACTCCTGTACTGTCACCACGCCAGTCCCAACTCACATCTTCCTGCTTCCTCTCCTGCCACTGTATACCCTGCCACTTTATAGTGTGCGGGCTAACCACATTGGTCTTTTTAAAACATAACTCATATTACATCACTTCCCTGCTCATATGGTCCTACATATTCACATGGAATGAAATCGTATCTCCTTAACCTCAGCTGTCATGTTCCAGAAGACATGGCGCCATCTACTTCTCTGACCTCACCCCTTACCACTGTGCCATATTTTCTGTCACTCACATACACCAAGCTTGGTCTTCTGGGCAAAAACTTTAGTTGTGCCTTCTACCTGACACAACTCTGAATCAGTTTGAGATGGTTTGCGATTTTGAATATTTAGGTCTCTGCTTAGAAAGACTCTTATAACCTCCTAATTTAAATGGCAACTCCTATCTCTACTCCCTCACCATCTATTACCTTATTTTGCCTCATTTCTTCGTCTGTCACTAAAGGGAAGTTCATGGTTTTGTATTTGTTTATCTATTTCCTATCTCCTCCCATTAGGAACGTCAATACCACCATTAGCATGAACTTTGTCTCTTGTGCTCGGCACTTTGTTTTCAGCACATAGAACAATTCTCGATTTGCAGGAAGATTTCAATAAATAAATGAATGAACAAATAAATGAATGATGATTTTTAGTGGTCTGAAAAGAACATAAATAATTACTTCCAGAAATAAAAGCCAGCATCAACCCTTCTCCTAGTTGATAAGTAGCCTCTAAAATTCATAATGAATATTGAAAAGTTATGTTAGTTACTATATATCTCACAATATGTAGAGGGACACTATTTGGAGGATGGTTCATAAATTGTAGCAATATTGTGTGTGTGTGTGTGTGTGTGTGTGTGTGTGTGGCAAAGGTAATCGAATGAGAATCAAGACCTGTAACATTTAGATTCCAGGTGCTTTAAAGAACTTTTAAAACTCACTGCAACAAAGAAGGAACCAAGGAAGGGAGAGAAGGAGCTCATGTCATACTCTGGAAGCAAGATTAAATAAATTTCATGTGCTTCCAACACAAAGATTACAAATAATAAAGGCAGGACAACCTCTCAATACTGAAGGTTAAAAATGGATTTCTGACACATGAGCATCCCTTGAATATTCTATAGTCGGTGAGTGCTTTATGTATCTCTGGCCTTATAAAATAAATAGAATATGTTCCCTTGCATGCATACTGACTGCTCCAGCTAGCATCAACTTCAAATGATTTACACTAGCAACTTTTGTAAGTGATTTCTTTAAAACGGAAATGTTCCCTGTGTAATTCCCACATGCAGCAGGATAGGTGGTATTATACGCTCCTTATCTCTTTCTTCTACTCTTTTTTTATCTGTTTGCCATTTTTCTCCATGATCATTGCTTTATTTTTCTTTCTGGTCTAATTTTTTGTTGTGGCTTCAGGGGCTAGACTGAAAAACAATAGAAACCATAGTCAATAAAATAGAAGCTTAGATAAGATGTAAAAACTCCATCTTTCCATTTTTATAATAATAATGTATTTTGTGTATATTACCATTCATAATTTTCAGAACACTTTTAACATAAACAATTTCATTTAAAGTCTCATTACTACCTTCTCATACAGTAAGCAAGACAGATATTATCATTTCTATATTGTAGAAACAAAAACTTCATCACCAAAAGACATTTTTTGTTGTTCTGAAAAATAAGTTTTGAACATATGTGAACCTGTCAATCCTTTACTTGTTCACACATGGGTATATATTTTTCTTTCAGCCTTTATTTCAAAATCTGAAATTAAGTTAATCTAAGTGTTTTTCTAGGTGAGTCAGCAAAGAAAACAGAATAATTATTTGTTTCAGAAAAAATCTTTCCTTTTTCAAAATGCATGGAGTCTTTTTATAGCATTATTGAGGTATACTTGATATACAAAAAAGGCATGTATTTATTGTCTACAATTTGATGAATTTGGGTATATGCATACACCCATGGTACCATTACCATAATCAAGAAATGTATAGATCAAACTTCCAGTGAAAAGATATTTTTATTTTTATTTTTTTAAAGAGTTTACTTATTTGAGAGAGAGAGTGAGAGAGAGAGAGAGAGAGCACAAGAGAGGGGAGGGTCAGAGGGAGAAGCAGACTCCCTGCTAAGCAGGGAGCCCGAGGCGGGACTCAATCCAGGGACTCCAGGATCATGACCTGAGCCAAAGGCAGTCGCTTAACCAACTGAGCCACCCAGGTGCCCGAAAAGATATTTTTAAACATTAGCAACAAGCCCCCTGGCCTAGTAAGGGCCTAACAAGGCACTGTTGAAAGAATAATGAATGAATGAATGAATAGAAATGAATATTGATATCCAGGTAATCTACCAAACTCAGTAAATTCATGTCTCTACCCCAAGCTATCCAGTGGTTCTTCTCTCCTCCCAGTGCCAACTCCTACTACAATATCGCCTTGATTTCAATCCACTTGCCCAGTTTATATTCCTCTTGGTGCTCAAATGCTCCTTCTTTCATTAGTTAGATAGTTAGTTAGTTAGTTAGTTAGTTAGTTGTTAGTTAAGGAACAGATAATGTTCTGAAGAGTCATTTACAAACTTGGGTTTCTGAGGAAGCCCTAGGAAGTAATGTCAAGCAAAATTCAGAGACTTCACTCTCCTCATCTGCCTGAGAGTTTCTTAGAATAAAATTTGTTCGAAAGGAGATTGTTCTAAGAGGATTGTGTTAGCAGAGATTTTTGTGGACTTGGCTTATATGTAGATCAGGAACCCCATACCTTCCAAAATAGTCAAAGGTTGGCAGGTCAGGCTGACACAAGGGCAACTTTGGGCCAGATTTTACTGATGCCTTCTCATTGAAATGCTGCACTCAGTAGTCAAATACTGCTCCTCTGTCCGCTGTTCAATTTCCATATTTCATTTATGAGAAGCTAGAAAAGTTTCCATGAATTTCCAGCTAGAGTTGTACTTTTGAAGTGTTCTTTCCTGGCCCAATAGTGAACCAATCCTGTAGCCTTCAGGGTACTCTTTTTAATCAGGTTTTTACCTCAGTGCTGTAGGGTAAATTAAATAGGATGGTCGTTAATTAGGGTTGCAGCTATGCACATTCCCTTAGATGTCTTCACCAGCACCAAAGTCTCCATGACAGGGCTACAGCTGAAGAGAAGAGCTAGACTCTGCTTTTCTTTCTTTCTTTTTTTTTTTTTTTAAGCACACACACAAAACCTTCATCTTCTATATAATTATGATGAAACATTCTTCAGAGAGCTTTCTGTAGGCTGGAGAGGAATGGAATATTTTAGGCTTCCTTATAGCTATAGTTAAGAGAGGCCCTCTGGGTACCTATTGTAACCTCCTTCCTGTCTGAAGACTCCCATGTGTCAAGATTCAGAATTGTTTTATATTATTTCAGAAACAGTTCTTTAACACTGTACCTGCTGCCAGTTATTTGGTGACCAAGAGCTTTTTTTTAGATTTTGTAAGCTGAATATGGAGTCCACTGGTCTTCTGACTTGATGCTTCCTAGAAGAAACAAAGAGGCTGATCCTAACTCACTTCTTGTCCAAGTTTCCACATGCCTGTTGAAATCTCTTGCTTTGTAGGGCTGGACTTGACTTTGCACTGGCTCTAGAGCATGCCTTCTGCTAGAAAATAGGACTCATTACATTTGTTGTACACCAGAGGCTAAATGTGTGAGCAGCCTTTGGGGACATCTTCAAAAAAAGTTCTTTTGAGAATAGAAGAATGTTATAAATACAAAAATCACATGATCCAGTTATAACCCTGTTGAGACATTCCTCAAAATTTTACTACAAAAATATGTCAAATTATGAAATTAAGCAATAAGATATTTTTCTTGATACTTTACACTTTCTTTGTATAGGTCATAACAATGCATAAGATGTAACAAAATGTATAAAATTAGAGGAATATGAAAATAAGTGTTTTCTATGATTTAGTGATAGCCATAATAATTTTCTTGCAACTGAGTTTAACAAAATTTGGTGTGATTTCGGTAGCCATCAGTGGAAAAAGAGAAAATAAGCAAAGCCATGAGATTAGGTAACAAAACTTATGTGTGTGGTTGTGTGTACCTACACTGTACTCTGGTATAAGCCTTAAAATTAAGGCCTAATATTATGTGTGCTTTGACATTGGGGTAGAAAACTGGGAAAGCCTCCAATGGCCAAACCACACCTTCCACTTCTCTCTCTACTCCCCTGGGTAAAGTCCTCAGCCAACCCTCATCACGAAGACCAATCACAGTGCCTGCTTATCATTAAGTAGTGGGTTCTCTTCCAGGCCAGCCCAGAGAATTAATCAAACAAGCTAATCATAGCCAACCAGGGGACACCTCATCTTCTTGTTACTACCAAGCTTGCCTCCCACAGCTCCTGATGGCTCACCTTGTGCCTGAGTGCAGTCCCTGTGTGATCCTACCTGCCATGTGATGCCTCCTCTTCTAGGCTGTGAGTATATGTGACCAACACATTGTTGTCAATCTCATCTGTTCAGGATCATGGTCATGTGTTCAGTCACCCCCATAACCCTAGGGAAGGTATCCTCCCTTCACCAGAAGAGTAGAGAAGTAGTTACCAAAACGTATGCATATCCATATGTGCTTATAAATGTATATTTCATAAATTGTTCTTGCATACATATTTTTCTCCTTTAAACAAAAATCAAAACTTAGGACTTCTTATTGATTTATGATGCCCTCTTTTGTTCTTAGTTTGGATTGCACCCCCATAAAATATTTCCTCTCTGGGAAAACTTTGATCACCCTTTAAGAAGAACTAGCATTGTCTCACACGTGCTACAGGCAAATGGACCAAACAATAATCTTAAAAGTTGTTTCATGATGGATTAAATGCTGAGAGATTAAGAAGAACTGTTCTGTTTTAAAAATAATTGAGCATACCTATAATCTCTGATAAGCAGGTAATTTGCAGTGAGCATTTTCTAGAGCTTTTGTCTAAGCAATCCCTAGCAATAAAGTTGTCTTATCCATTGCATCATGAACTGCATGCCCAGTTCTGTGTAATATGAACTAATCTAGGGTTAAAATGCAAGTAGTCAGGCAGACAAGATTGAGTTGGAGTGTTCTGAAGTGTGCCAAAAAATCCCTCTCGTGCAAACATTTCTTCCTATGCTGACTTGATGCCTGAAATTCCCACCATTGTGTCCAGTTCTTTTGAATGATTCATTCAGAAAAAAACTGTGATAAAAGAAATATATTATCTGGTGTATTTTTAAAAATTTTGTCTTTCAAAGCTAAAAGCGTTCTCAGGGAAAGTGATTGAAGATAGAATCATTTAATGTCAGTCAGGAAAAAAGAAAGGAAAGGCACCTGACGCTTCTGGACAATCTGGGGACAACTTCTGCTACCTGTCACAGTGAGGTCAAAGTCAAGGACTAGTTATGTCACAAAGGGGATGTCACTAAAGACAATTACCTACGGTATATTCTACTTAATTGCTCCTGAGTTTTAAAAATATTATTTGAAGTCAATTTTGTTTTAATACACGATAATAATCTCATTGGGTTATTGCAATCAAATGAAATAATTTATACAAGATACATAGTATAAAGCATCCTTCCTAATAAATTCTCAATAAATAATAGCTATTTTTTGGTTTTGAATATTTACTTGCACTATTCTTAGTTGTATGAAAACAATGAGCTTTATTTTTCATTCTACAGTTTAATCATCCTCATCATCTTTCTCTCTCCCCTGGGTGATATATACCATCTACATACCATCTATACCTACCTGTGTCTATTTAGATTTAGTCTGACCCAGTAATCTTGTTCTTATATAATAATTGTAAGTATTTAAATGCTAAATATCTTTAGATATTTAATTTAAATTGCGTAAATGTCCAGGCCTTCAGCCACCTCGCACACTGTGTACTCCCTTCCAATATGCCATCTGGGTAAATGGGTGGGAGGGTAAGAGCTTATGTGATCTCATGGAAGAGCTCTTTAGTTCCACCTCTTTTAGTTCCTTGGTTCTACTCATTTCAGGCTGAAATGAATGACTTTCCACTTCCTGTGTTTTTCATCCTGGATTTTCACCTATACTCACACTTTGTAATCTAAACCTCCAGATCTACCTCCAAAGGGAAAAGTTTACTGTTGAGAAATTCCTCTCTGCCCCAGAGTTTGGCTTTCAAAACTCTTCTCTTGTTTAAAAGACTGGTCAGCGTAGAGACTCAGTGTCCATAGATGGCATCTCTGGTCCCAGTGGAATAATTATCTCATTCCCCGTGACTATAAGTCTTATGGCTTAGCCAGAGTGGAGGGCTGAATAAAAACATGATATGGAAAAATAAAACTAAAAGGCAACAGATCAATATTTGCATGATTTATCCCTATTGCAAATATTAATGCTTATAAAAAATTATGATAGTCACATATACTCCTAGAGAAAATATCTAGTTGCTGTATGTGAAAGTGAAGATTCAATTTGAAAAGCTTCAAGTGACTGTCCTTCAAACCAGCAGTCAAGTGCATTCTCTAACCAAAAACAAAATAAAACTTTTTAAAAGTCTAGTTGTGTGAATGAATCATAAATTTCTCAGGCCAGATGGTATTAAGTTGTTGCCTGCCAAATACCCACATCATTTACAGTACTACAGTAAATGAAATTAGCACTAGTCGGCACTTGGAATTGTCAGGCGTTAATTTGCTAGACATCCACAATCTTCCTTATGCTTGCTGCATGATTATAGCTGTTTTTATAGGTACAGTTTTAAAAATGTATCAACATGTTTTTCCAAGACCACAGTCATTTTCACAGGTATCTGTGGTACCTCTTTGGAGGTATACACAAACAAGAAGTAAATTACAGAGGGAAAACTTGGGGACCAGGTTTTGAACAACCTGAACTCCAAAGGCAACTATGCTAAGCATGAGTAGTCCACTTAGATCAGTCACTTTAGCCTCTGGACTTTGATTATGCACCCTCTGCACAACAAAGATATTTGCTTCCTCAGTGGCTCCTTTCAACTTCACAGTGGTTCTGTGATTATGGAATTTTATTCAAAGGTTAATTTTGACTCAAGACCAGATCTGTCTCTGAATGTTCTCCCACACTTCTTTCTAAGATGGCTTTCCATTTGCCACATCAAGGGCTCTAAGCCAGTGTTCTTAGCAGTTGGTAAGCATATCAAGGCATCATTGAGAATTTGATAAAACCTTTAGATTCTTTCCCAGAAAAACCTTGCACACCATTTTAAGGGTTTACTACATATATGGAAAACTATGGAACCATTAAAACCAAGATAAAGTAGCTCTGGTCTTCTTGCATATATTGAATATTATTTAATAGAATCTCCATCACCTACCCATTAGAAGCTATTTTCATATTCACTAGACTGATAATATGTATTTAATATTTAACATTTGATGTTTAATACAAAATTTTATATACGTGTGTGTGTGTCTAATTACAGACTCTCTCTCTCTCTCTCGCCAGTTATCATTGCTAAAGATTAGTCAGCGACTACATTCAGCTTAACAATTTTTTTCACCCTTGTAATGGTAGATAACCCATTTTCTGTCTTCACATCCCTTGTCCTGTTGTAGGCATTCTACAAAGATGAACTTTCAACCTGTCATAAACCTGCATGCTGGGTACCGTTTTCCCCTGCAGACATACAGGAAGCTTGGGCTCCAAGATTTGGAATCATGTGTCCTGTCCCAGGTCACCCTGTCAGAGTGTGACAGTCAGGTTCAGAGCCCAGGCTCACTCTGACCCCAAAGTCTTCTTCTCCCCATCACACTATGCATTTCTACTTAAATAAAACCAACGAAATGATCATTTATACTGCTTGCTGTTCACAGCAGATATCTAGAAAGTGGGTTTGGCATAGGGAGCAGACATCTACATGATTTTAAATCTACCCACTAAACCTGATGCACAGTGGAGCTCACCGAATGAGTCCCTGCAATGTCTAAAGAAGGGAAATAAGATAGTAGGGGTCCAGTTGCACAATGTGTCTAATAAACCCATTGATACATTGCTTTACTGAAGGAGAAGCTGTCTTCCTCATTCAATTTCTGAGAACTTGAGAAGTATATAGTCTCTTCAGGAATCCTGATACCCACCCCCAACACCAGTTTCCTGCTTTCCTCCCTCTGTCATCCATAAAGGTCTGTGGTGAGTGTGCACACGTGTGTGCATTTGTAGTGGGGGCCGATGAGGAAAATGATATGCTCCTACATGCACTGTTGCCCCATCCCCTTCTCTCTATCTGACGGGGGAAGTGTGTCTCGTTTCTGAGAAGATGAAAATGTCATTTGCTTATTATTAGGGGATATGAAGCTAAATGAATCACCTCCTAGAGCTGTTTTCTGCTCTCAGGGGGATGATTCCTGGTGTCTAGGACAGAAGCTTTGCTTCAGGCAGAAAATCTTGTTAGTTATCCCACAATTACTGGCCGTCCTGACAACTTGTATATCTTCCTACACTGAATAATAATAGTTTCTACTTGCAAGTAGGCATTGCTTTTTTATTGTTAGATTTAAGGTGGGAATTGAAAATTATACATAGTTTAATCATTATCTAAATCTTATCTGTGTCTGTATTATACCCATACAATCAAATATTTATGTGGCTTATGTAATTCTGATGCCTTTCATTTATATTCCATCAATAGAGGTAATTATTCTTATTTTTACCTAAGAAATTATATGGTACTTTCTAGGTATCAGGTATTAATTTTATTTTTTACAAATACTCAATTATTGTATCCCTCATCAATCTGAGAGGAAGATGCTGGTATTTACCTACATTTTACAGAAGAGGAAACTGGGGCCCAAGGAGGTTCACTAACATGCTCAGGGACACATAGCTAGTAAGTGGTAGAGCTGGAATTCAATCCCTAGGAAGTCTGGCTCCATCAGTTTGTGAACTAATTATGAAACCGAGCACATCTCAATGTAACCAGGCAGCTTTGGTTGGCAGAATAACCCTCTCTATAAAGATGTCCACATCCCAATCCCTAGAATTTGTAAGAACGTCATGCTCCATGGCAAAGAGGAATTAAAGTTGCACATAGAATTAAGATTACTAGTCAACTGACCTTGAAATGGGGGAAATTGACCTGGATTGACAGTGTAGGCCGAATGAAACAAGGATCCTTACAAGTGAAAGAGGAAGACAGGAGGTTCATAGAGAGGGAAATGTGACAACAGAAAGAGGTCAGAACCCATGAGACAAGGAATGTGGGCGGCCTCCAAGAGCTGGAAAAGGTGGAAAAAAAGGGATTCTCCCCTAAAAACTCCAGAAGGAATGCAGCCCAGCCATCCCATTCTAGATTTCTGACCTCCAGAAATGTAAGATAAGAAGGTTGTTTCATTTTATGCCTCTATATTTATAGTAATTTGTTATAGCAGCAAAAGGAAACTAATAAAAAACGATCAGTTATTTCTAAATGACATTCGAGTTAAGAATGCAGCCCTCAAAGTTCAGATTCACAATTTACTAGGTATGTAAACCTCAAGCATTACTTAACGATTCCCTCTGGAATCATGTAGAAGATTAAAATAGAATAAAGATAAAATAGATGATGAAAATATGTAGACTTGTGTGATTGTTAAAATAACATATGCAAAGCATCCTCTGCAGAGTGCTGAAATGGAATGTATACACAAATAGAATAGTAGTGATGATGTTGATGATGGTGGTTAATAGAATGTTAGCGTGGGATGCAGGATTGAATCAGAGATGTGGATTGTGTATTTGGGAGTATCCCTGTTAGAGAGAAGTGCTCTGGAAGTAGAGTTGACTTCAAATCCAACTCTGCCACCGACCAGCTATGACTTAGGCAAATTTATTCAAGCATTAAAACTTCCAGAAATTCCAAGCTCATAGAGTTTTGGGGAGGTCTAGTTGTGTGGACATAAGTAGAATGCCCGGAATCTAGTAGGCACCGATGAACTGTCCCGGGCGGTATTATCACTCACTCGTTGCCCCATGCTGCAATTAACTGTAGATAGCATTCTAATAGTGCCAGCAACCACCCATCCCCTTTTAAGTAATGAAATCATTTTGGAATCTGCGGCTGTTGCCCAAACCCAGTGTGGCTCTTATGAATGGGTTCTACGTTGTGTGTTTTCGGTAATACTGAATATCTAGTAGTACTCAAAATCAAAATAATATGTAGTGATTCTGCCAAAAACAGAGTTATCTAAGACTAAATCAATAGCTGGGAAATCATAGCAGCAATAAAGCACTGGAATTTGAGGTTGCACTGAAAAGTGACAGCCTTTGTTGGTCCACTGCATATCTATCAATAGCTCGGCTCATTAATAGTCAGCCAATATTGATTTCAGGGAGAGCGATCATATGCTAAATTGACAATTGCATAACTGATTTTGCTGGGGCAGAGGAAAAGAAGAGCGAAAACCACCTACCAATCAACGACTGTAGCACTTTGCTGACTGCCTTTCTGATGAGCCCTGCTTCCTTGGTGCAAAGTTCACCTTGCTTGGTTTAGTTACTTACAACGGAAAAGGAAAGGAAATGTGACTTCAGGAAAATATCCAAACTAATATGTCCTCAAATGATTTACTTTCCTAATATTTTGATGCTGTTTTATATTTTCATATTTTACAATAACAAGCTAATCGGATATAAAGAATCCTGGCTATCATATTTGCAAATGTCTCAAGTTCTTAAGTTTCTTTTGGTGCTAATGAGTCCACTAAATGACTCATCTGCCAATTGCACCTAAAATCGTAACAAATTTTTCTGCTCAGAATCTTCAATTATAAAATGCTCATTTCAATTATGGCATCTAATAAACATGCCATCAGAGACCTGAAAAAATATCTTTGAATGGGGATAAAGTGTGTCTCTGTGATCATTATCAGTTGAAGACATGAATTAGAAGTAAATAATACTGATACACAATTGGCATAATATTACTTCCCTATGAGACTGAGTTATTTTAGACTTTTTGAGAATGAACCAAGTCGGGATTATTTTTGCTGAAATATCTGTTTTTCAGATATTCAGAGAGGCTGTGCCTCTCTCTCTCTCAAATGAATAAATAAAATCTTAAAAAAATAAAGTAAGCTCATAATAATAAATATTTTATGTGTATAAGTATGAAATACAGTGTTCTATGTTCACTAGGTCAGCTGCCTGCTTTCAGGGGACTCCACTGCATATAATGCACGTGTGTGCAATGTGTGTAAAGGTAGTGGTCGTGGTAGTACAAACGTGTTTGTGTGCGATGGCGTGGGAACAAAAGTCCCTTTATTGCTAACAATTGGCATGACAAACCTGCCAAAAACAGCGGTCAGTCTTCAGCTTTTGAGATAGGGTCGAATCAAGAGAAATTTTATGAGATCCTAATCCTGGAAATTATTTGTGTTTATAAAAATGATAAAGAAAATTAATAAAAACAATTGGGGAGTCAATATCATTGGTAATTAGTTCTTGTCAGGAACTGAAAATGATTATTTTCTTGCATGGATTTAATTGCCTTTGGGAAAAGATTTCTACTTATTAATATGGATTTAAAGTCTGCTGTGGAAATTAAGAGATTCTCCTGCAAAGGGTGCATGTGTGTTTGCTCAGTAAGTTATAGCAGGATACAAACAAAGCAAACCAACTCTGTCTGGGTTACTGGCTAATGAAAACACTGACAGGCTAAAGCTACTTAAAGAAGGTCAGAATCTCAGAGGAACTGATGAGATCAAATGCGAAGAGTGACAGTGAAGCCAGAGAATCCTGGTACCTGAGAATCTCAGAGGGTTTTTCATTCCCTACCATCTGATAAAAGGACTTCCAGGCTTGTATTTTTTGTTTGTTTGTTTTTATTTTTTTCCCTTAATTGAAGTCTAACATACAAAAGCCATACACATTTATTGTATACAACTTGATGGAATTGGAGATAAGTATATATCTGTGGTTTTAAGTAGAACTTAGAATCACAAAACAGGGGACCCTGGGTGGCTCAGTCGGTTAAGTGTCTGCTTCGGCTCAGGTGATGATCTCAGGGTCCTGGGATAGAGCCCTCTGTCGGGGTCCCCACTGAGCCAGGAGTCTGCTTCTCTCTTTCCCTCCACCCTTCCCTCCCAACTCATTCTCTCTCTCTCTGTCTCTCAAATAGATAAATGAAATTAAAAAAAAAAAAAAAGAATCCCACAGCAGATAGATCGGAACCAGATGTTTGTAAAAATTTTACCCAGCCCACTGAGGGCCAAGGAGGAGCTGAATCTATACCAAAAGAGAAAGCACAGCCTGGACTGAGAGACAGAGCACAGGTCCTCAGGCCGGTCCTGGTTAGCATGAGTGGGGAAGGTCCAGCCAAGTGTCACCTGCAGCCCTCTCTGGTGGCTTGCTGGCCGACTGGGTGTCAAAGGGCAGAGAAACAGTATCTGCTCAGACCCCAGTGCATCCAACTTATGTTTTTTAGTTTCATTCTTTCTTTACAAATAAAAATGTGTGTAGACTATGGACTCTGAGAAACAAACTGAAGGTTCTAGAGGGGAGGGGAGCGGGGGGATGGGTTAACCTGATGATGGGTATTAAAAAGGGCACATTCTGCATGGAGCACTGAGTGTTATATGCAAACAAGGAATCATGGAACACTACATCAAAAACTAATGATGTAATCTATGGTGATTAACATAACATAATAAAACAAAAACAAATAAAAATGTAAATAAATATATTCCAAAGTTTCAGAAAAACTATTTGGGTGTTCAAAATACCAAAAAAAAAAAAAGGGTATGTGATTAATAGATTAATAGCTGGACCAGCCAAACATTAAAATGATAAGTTCTGAAAGACTGGTACTAAAATAATCATGTCATGGTATTAGTCAGGATGGGCACAATAAATAGACAGGGCACCCAAGATAAACTGGAGTGAGTCACCAATACAATTTTTATGGCTTGGAATTAAAATTCTCAGATATCACTCTTTCCCACAGAAAGTTTCCCACAGTGTCATTTCTTTCTTCCGGAATTGTATGCTGCCGTAGAAAATATCAACTCAATAGTGAATAGCAAGTTTATCAAGTGCCTTCTATAGGCTAGACACTAATCCAAGAGCAGGAGTGACAATGAGTCAAAATCTCTGCCCTCGCAGAGATCACTTCCTAGTGGAGAAAGACAAAAATAGATGAGTAGAAATGATGCCAGCTTGGATCAAACATGTAAGGCATCGGTTCCTGTCCTCTGGCCTTTCAAACTGGACTCAGCCAAAGTTCTTACCTTGGCTAGAGGAGCAAAGAGAGGGACCGAGGAAGAGCTCCATGGCCAGGAAATCAGGCAATCTTTTCTCAGGAAAGGAAAAGGTGCAGATCCAGTTCCCACATCCTCTTTATTCTCCCAGCCCACCTCCCTCAAAGCAAGCAAATTTCAGCCATTGAAGCAGATCGGTCGAATCACTGTTTCTCTCCTCCAAGTGACAGACAATGACAGGACCCAGAACCTTCCCTCTCCATAGTGAAGCTGAAGCCTACAAATGCTGTCAGGTGGCAACAGACTTCAACTGAGATTTGGAGGCCCTGAAAGACAGGCAATAATACATGTTGAAGATGTTGAGAAAGTGGGTGCCCCGTACATCGCTAGTGGGGATATGACATGGCACAGTGACTTTGGAAGATGGTTTGGACGTTTCTTAAAATGGTGAACTTGGACTTAGCACTTATGACTTAGCAATTTCACTTGCAGGTATATGCCCAAGAAAAAACAAAAATATACACTCACACAGCAATCTGTGCACAGATGTTCATAGTAGCGCTACCCCTACTCGCCAAAAAGTAGAATAACCCAAAGTCTATCAACAGATATACAGATGAAGAAAAGTACAGATGCATACTGCAATTTAGATGAACCTTGAAAATGTTATGCTTATGCTAAGTGAAAGAATCCAGTCACAAAAGACTACACACCATACGATTCTATTTGTATGAACATTTCCTTTACTTTCTCACTTCAACCCAAATCTACACCTCAATAATTGTACGTAGAAGCTGTTGATTTGTTCTTTTTTTCCTGAAACAACTATTTTTTACCATTGATCTCTTTGTTTGTCATTGCCACTTGCAGATCTCTAATAACACCTAGGTTGGCTCTCCTGTCACAAAACCACATCTCCTCCTATTCACCTTTGGTTCAAATATCTTACCCCTGATTAGTCGCTTCCTCCTCAAATTTAATATAATTAATTAATATACTTATAAGCAAAAATAGTCATATAAACTGATAATTTAATTAGAGTTTCTCTCTATGCCAAGAGGTTTCTTTGGAGGGAGGATGGTGGGAGGTGGGTGGCTTTTACCTTCCCCCCCAGATGACTGAAATAGTTCAAGAAAAAGCCTAGTCATAACCTTATTACTGGACTATTGGAGGCAACACAGCCATTTGACACAACTGGCATTTCCAGAATATTCCTTAGGTGCAATAGCTGACATCTGTCTAGCATCATGGAATTGAAAGTTAGAATATCAGCTGCCCATTCACATTCCACAAGGACAAGACAGACAGGACCTATGAAAGCAATTGCCATTTTTTTTTCTCGACTGAAAAAAGACATGGTATTGGCAGCATAATAGCTATCTTTTTCCTCCCTTTTTAGTTCTTACTAAAAGTCAGGTGCTTTTCTACACTTGACATTTTATCTCATTTGATCCTCACAACATACTAATTAGGTAACAAACGTGGTATCTATTTTAGAGATGACTTAATTGAGATACAGGCTAAGTGAAGCACCGAGTACAAGTACCAAGAAACCAGTAGAGCTGAGATTTAAAGACTACAAGCTGGTTCCAGGGAACTTCTTCATTTTAACTGCCCTGCCCTACCTGCCCACCATGGTGAGCATGAGGATATAGATTCTTGGCTTTTCCAAGGAAGGAATTCTCAAAGTAAACCAAAAGCTGCAGAGATCATAAAATGTAGTGACAGAAAAAATTCTCACTGAGACTCTGGGAATGCTAATTTTCTAATAAATCCCTGGTGTCCTATGGTTGGGTTTTCCAGAACTCTCTCAATTCCTACATTTCTGGGATCTGTTAATAAGCAGTAGATTTAAAGAAGTTAGAAACCATGACTATGCATAGACTCTGACACATTGAAGTGCTTTTGGTGGTTTTGTGATGTCTGGGATCTGCTAATAAGCAGTAGATTTAAAGAAGTTAGAAACAATGACTATGCATAGACTCTGATACATTGAAGTGCTTTTGGTGGTTTTGTGATGTCATTTTACTTATGGATTGATGGTGAAGCAAGTCATAGTGGGCAGACAGCCAATTGGCAGCAGTTCCACAGGCAGATAATAGGAAACCCCATTTCTACCCGTCTGCAAACTTGTTCGTGATGCTCCTCCACATGAACAGGAGTCTGAAAGTTACTGGCACTAACAAACACATCGTGGGACAAGTTGCTGTCCCGAGTCATGCTCACTTCCACTTCCTCTTTGCAATATGAAAAGCCGAGTAAAGGACCAGCCCTACACAGACCACGGAAACATTCACGAGGGGTGCTGCAATGAGCTAGCTACCAGAACAGTCATTGCGAACACCACATGGATGGAGAGTAGGGTTCTTGCACATGTGTGAAGACCAGAAATCATTTCACCATTTGTCAGAAGTCTGGACATTGGTTGGTTGAGTTGGGTTCTGCGTCGTTCCTTTATCCCAGGTCTGTCCACTGACCCCACTGGCTAGCAACCAACCAAATCAAGTCCTAGGTGAAACTTGGCTGGACATTTTCATCCCATTGGTGCTTTGCTCCTCACCTCCCTGTCATGTCTACCTGAACTTGCCTCCAGACTTGTGTTCCTCTCTTTGGGCATAGAGTTAATTGCTCCTCATGGGGCTGAGTAATTTTCACACTTTCCCTCTGATTTAGGGGAAAGGGAAGAGAGGAAACAGGACCATTCGAAGGACGGGGTGCAGGGGGTATTAGTAATGCAAGTTAGTAACATGATGTAATAGGACCAAATGAATTACTATTCTTTTGTATGGTAAAATTATTACTGTTTTTTGTTTAGATTGTGAATAAGACTTGTCTGCTGTTTGTTTGCATGTTTAGTTAAAGAAATCTTCCTTGGGGCGCCTGGGTGGCTCAGTTGGTTAAGCGACTGCCTTCGGCTCAGGTCATGATCCTGGAGTCCTGGGATCGGGTCCCGCATCGGGCTCCCTGCTCAGCAGGGAGTCTGCTTCTCCCTCTGACCCTGCCCCTCTCATGCTCTCTCTATCTCATTCTCTCTCTCAAATAAATAAAATCTTTAAAAAAAAAGAAAAAAAAAAAGAAATCTTCCTTGTTTTTTGACATCACATAAAGCCCAAACTGGAGGTTAAAAATAATTGAGGGGCGCCTGGGTGGCTCAGTCGTTAAGTGTCTGCCTTTGGCTCAGGACATGATCCCAGGGTCCTGGGATCGAGCCCAGCATCGGGCTCCCGCTCTGCGGGAAGACTGCTTCTCCCTCTCCCACTCTCCCTGCTTGTGTTCCCTCTCTGTCAAATAAATAAATAAAATCTTTAAAAAAAATAAAAAAGTGAAGGAGGGGTGTCTGAGTAGCTCAGTCGGTTAGCCGGCTACCTTAACTCAGGTCATGATCCCAGGGTCCTGGGATCCAGTCCTGTGTCAGGCTCCCTGTTCAGTGGGGAGTCTGCTTCTCCCTCTCCCTCTGCTGCTCCCCCTGCTTCTGCTCTCTCGTTTGTGCACGCTCTCTCTCAAATAAATAAATAAAATCTTAAAAAAGAAATAATTGAAGGACATCAACATTAGATGTAGAATTACTGTGATTTCTGTGACTCCCTGTAGCCCAATGGTGTATCCCCTAGAGGTCTGTTGTATTTGGATTAATTTAACCAAATTGTCAAAATACCTTATAAATTGTTATTTATGATAATCTGGTAGCAATGAAATTATTATCTTATAGTCTGAAGTACGCAAATTCTCTGAGTTGACAGTATCAGCCTCGTGTTACAAAATAATTAATCAGACCACAAATATGATTTGTATAGTTATAATTAAAAGACAAAAAGTGAATGAAGGTATTTTTGGCTTTTGAAGTAGTATACCACATAAATTCTTTAATGGTAAATAAATAGACAATCTATATTTCTACATTCTGGAAAGGTAAATTTTTAAAAAGTTGATTAGTAATTTGAATCTCACATGTCTACAGAAAATGTACAGGTTCTACACAAAGTAATGTCCAGGGATTGATCTAAATATTCCTCAAGTTACACAAAATCATATCAATCTTTTGGAGTGATGTCAAATTTATGCTGATTTACAAGTACTTCAGAAGAGTTTATTAGATTTTATAAATGGCTCTCACAGGAGTTATACACTGTTCTTAAAGAACAATACATATTTTCTTTTACAATAAAAGCAAAATTCACTGTTGGCTTAAAAAATAAAACCTCATAACAGAATTTAAATTAGGATGGTGTATGTGTTCTCCACACATTTCATTTTGGGTATGATTTTTAACTTAAATCCTTAACATGAAATCATGTGGCTGATTTTTGAAATACATAATATTACATTGTAGGCTAACTACTTAGTAATAAAGACTGACAGTATTCCTACAAGAAAAATCTAATTACATTGGGTTGATTGCCAAAGAAATTGCTCCACAAGTGAAGTCACTTTATTGATAATGTTATGTAAATTACTACAAAGAAAGTAGCAAAGGGCTACTTTCATTGTTACATCAACGTGTGTGAACAAAAGAACTTATAATTATCCTGCCTAATAAACTTAAAAGAAAGTTAGTGACATGTATTTTGTGAATTTTACACTTGACAAGAACTATAAAGTACTGTATAAAATCCAATTAATTCCGTTAATTAAATAAAAAAGAAAGAATAAAACAAAGTTAAATTATTCTTTGAACGAATTTACTCCTTTACTTGTTAGTCACCTTTTATAAAACCAAAATGGACAAACCTTTGTATAGACTTTGTATTCATGTGTCATTACTTCAGTACTTTAGCTATTGAATGTGACATTCAATGGAGTGGTTTCAATATACATTGCAAGAAATATACCCTTCTTTTTTAAAAAAGGCTTATCTTATATTACCTAAGATGTAAAAATGCTTAGAGGCATAATAGTCATAACCTATGACAGGAACTAAATATTCATCAACAAGGTGTTTATTTGTGCTACATTTACAACATGATAAAAATTTTCTAAATTTCTCATTAACATATAGGAAGAATTAAGTAGTCTAACACCCATAAGCTAACTTAAGGCTTTTTATGTGATAATGTATATATCTATCATAATGAATTATCATGAAAAAAAACGAGCAAAACTCCTTGAACCTTGGTGGTTACCATTTCCTATGTGATAATCATTCTAATTCTCAGTCTTTCCTGAGTCAAATCAAGGAAGGAGGGAAGGTAGGTCTAGCAAATTCTCCCTTTGGAAAATGTCCAGCATTATCAGTTAGTACCAGGATTCTTCTGAGAATAAGGATTAACCTGTACAATAGAGAGGGACCAATGAGAGCTCTGAGTTCAACATCTCTTCTGAATGGGGTGTCCCAAAGGCTCTATACCAGAAATGGCTGGAACAAAGTTTAAACACCCCAAAGCAATGGAAACCATCAAGTAGCCTGAGCCCACCTCAGTTTGTATGATGGACCTTGGGACTAAGCCAGAGTAAAATTGAATTTCAGACTGAAAAAAGGTAAGAAATTTTTACTCTTTCAGATCAATCATTATGTTTGATTCATTGTATAATTTTAATAGTTCCAGTCAGAAACCATGTAATGGGATACTAGACATATCCATTCAACAGATTGTACAAATAAATCTACACCTCTCCTACTTTATGCCCACAAATCTGAATCATCAATTTTTTGAGCTCTTACAATGAAAAGTCTTGGGGCTCAAAAATGGCAGGAGGGTAACTTATACAACATTACAGAATTAAGAAAGGCTTTAAGCCAGAAATGGCAAGATCAAGGGTTAGGCACTTAGAGACATTAATGGCCTGAACCTGCATCCAAAACAGCCAGATATTAGTAGGACACCGAGTTTCCTTTTCAATCTTCTTTAATGAAAGTTTAATTACTATCTTTTGGTGCATCTAACATCTGCCTGCAAAAAATAAAAATACAACAATGTGCCATTTTTGAAAAATGTCTTTGTGGGTGACTCTGAGATCACCTGCTGCCAATTTGAGGGAGAGTTTTTCCAAACAAAACAAACAAAAATGAAATTGGCTTATTCAAATACTTGAGGACTAAAATTATTGATCAATCTATAGCATTTTTTATTAATATTTAAGAGAAGTTTCTTGATTTTGTTTGCATCATTCTTGTATATTCTATAGCTCTGGACAAATGTATAATGACATGGGTCCACCATTACAGTATCATACAGAGTAGTTTCACTACCCTAAAAATCCTCTGTGCCCTGTCTATTTATTCCTTATCTCCCTAACCCACACCTGGCAATCACTGATCTTTTTTACTGTCTCCATACTTCTGCCTTTTCCAGAATGTCATAGAGCTGAAGTCATACAGTATGGGGACTTTTCAGAGTGGTTTCTTTCTCTTACTGATACCCATTTAAGGTTCTTCCTTGTCTTTTCATGGCTCAATAGCTCATTCTTTTCAGCATGGAATAATATTCCACTGTCTGGACCTACCAAAGTTTATTTATCCATTCACCACCAAAGGACAATTTGGTTGCTTCCAGGTTTTGGCAATTATGAATAAGCTACTGTAAACATCTGTGTGCAGGTACTTGTATGGTCATAAGTTATCAGCTCCTTTGGATAAATATGATCTGGAGTGTAACCCCCAGATCATATAATAAGATTATGTTTAGTTTTGTAAGAAACTGCCAAACTCTCTTCTGAAGTAGCTGCGCCATTTTGCGTTCCCATCAGCTGTTCATGAGAGCTCTTGTTTTTCCACAGCCTCAGCAGCACTTGGCGTGGTTGGCGTTCTGAGTATCCTGGCCATTCTCAGAGGTGTCCTGTGGCATCTCATTGTTTCTTCAATTTACACGTCCCTGATGATATGTGATGTTGGCATCTTTTCATATGCTTATTTGCCAACTATTTATCTTCTTTCATGAGGTATCTGTTAAAGTCTTTATACCATTTTTTAATCAAGTTTTCTGATCATTGAGTTTTAAGAGTTATTTGTATATTGTGGAGTATAGTTCTTTACCAAATATATCTTTTGCACATATTTTCTCCTGGTCTGTAACTTGTCTTTCATTGTATTGACAGTGTCTTTTGCAGCACAGAAATTTTTTATTTTAATGACACCTATCCTATCAATGATTTCTTTCATGGATCACGTAGTTGGTGTTATATCTAAAAAGTCATCACCAAGCACTCAGTGCTATATGTAAGTGATGAATCACTAAATTCTACTCCTGAAACCAAAAATAATAATAATAATATATATATAAAATAAATTTTATTTGAAAAAATAATAAATAAAAAATTGCAATTCATCACCAAATCCAATGATATTTTATTTTTAAAGAGCCAGCATTTAGTTATACTCATCAATTTTATTTTAAAATTTTAACGTATTGATTTTATTCATAATTATTATTAATTTTCAATTTTTTCATGTAATAATATTTTATTTTTTCTAGCTTTTAAATTAAAACTTTAATTTATTTTATTTTTTTTATTTTTTTATTGTTATGTTAATCCCCATACATTACATCATTAGTTTTAGATATAGTGTTCCATGATTCATTGTTTGTGCATAACACCCAGTGCTCCATGCAGAACGTGCCCTCCTCAATACCCATCACCAGGCTAACCCATCCTCCCACCCCCCTCCCCTCTAGAACCCTCAGGAGGGGAAGAATGAATGGGGGGAAATCGGAGGGGGAAACTTTAATTTATTTTAAATACTTTTATGTAGTAAAAGTATTTCTTAAATAACAAAATACTTGAAATCACATTTCATAGGCATTACACAATGTGCTCTCATTTTGATCATTTCTAACCTTTTTGTAACATTTTTTTAATCTTTAATTCAAAAATGGTTAAAATTTGGTTGTTAATTTTTAATTTTATTTCATTGTGGTTATAGAATGTGGCTTTAAAGATCTCTGTTTTTTGGAAGTTTCATTGTGGCTGAGTACATTTTGTACCTAAGTTAATTTTATGCTCAGACCATCAGGCCTGATAATTCAACTTACAGGAATGTGATTTTTTTCTGAGAAATTAAGAGATTTGTGTACAAGTAATTTTATCACCACTTATAAAAAAGAAAAAAATTGCAATCAATCAAATTGTCATAGTATCCATAAAGATGGCAATTTTTTGTGCAGCTATTAAGAAACCATACTTGAGAGTCAGGAATCTGGAGATCTGGGAATTTCCAAGGATTGCAAACTGCTAATGGAAAAGTACATAAAGTAACATACTCTGCAAATACAGAAAATTATTTATCTATGCAAAAAATGACTGATTTGCACATGTCACAAAGCTAATTATAATTGCTTTGTATAGTATGTTGGGCATTGTATGTCTTACCTTACTGATTTTGTTATAGGAAAACATCGTAGGCCAATAAATATTTCACAAATTACATAGTGTGAGACCCATTCACTGAGCCACAGAAACCAAGATACCAAACTTAACTCATTCAGCCAACGTCTCCTAACAGAGACACATGTCCATAGTAGGTGCCTTTTACCCAAAGGATACAAAAAAGTGGACGGAGGAGGAGGCTTTGCAGTGAAGACCCTGCTCTGAGTGCCATTCTCAAAGGTGCTTTAGCTCACAGCTATGAGCTGTGGTTTTTAATGCACCTTTGTTGGGAAATGATCAGGCACAAAGAGCAAATACCAGAATTTTATTAAAGGATTATTGCGGGTTTTTCAGGCATGCAAACAAAAGAGGAGTTTGTATATGATTTCCACATTTCCCAGAATATTATGTCCATGTCCTTGAGGATGAAACTGAAGACATTGCAGGGAGCTTCAGTATTAAAACAAAACAAAACAAAACAAAAAGTCTCAAAAGAGATCCTATTAAAGCAAAAATTAACCTAAATAGATATGTCAAGTGGATCAGAGACTACTATTCCAAGTTTGAAATACATTAACTTATGTTTCATTTCTTTTTCAGTTACATTATATAAGCTTCTTGGTATTTGTTACTACACATATAAATGTGCATATTATCTATAAGTAATAGATTTAACCTTATAACATTGAATTTTGCAGGTCAGAAAATGGTCAAATACTAGCAATTTCACATCATGAACACAACAAATGTGAGAGAAGCCGTATCCAACACAGGATAGATCCTATGTATACAGGCAACATGAGGAAAGGAGTTTCCCTCCAGCAACTGGACTGGAAATCGACTAGGAATTGACTAGAGTCCTGTGCTGCAACAATCATGATCACCACCAAGACTGGACCCCAGTTCACAACCATGTTTTATCTTTAGGGATGAACAGGAAGCTGACATAACAGCACTATTCTAACCTGGTCTCTAAGAGTAGCATGGAAGAATCTGCTGCTCCCACTCCTCTTACACCTGAATCTACCAGGTCAGGACCAGAGCAAGGTTTCTGCCACTCTGCAGTGCTATTGCACCCCAGTACCTGCTCATACAAGGAGAGGGACTCATGCTTCTCTACTCACGAAGTTTAAATTCTCCATGGCCCAAGAGCTGGGGTCTCTCTTCCAGAATCTAATATCCAGCCTGTTAGGGTCTCTGAATGGCCCTAGAATGAATGGGTGCCTGGATTCAGAGTGTACATTCTTATTTAAATCTATCAGGTTACGTGCTGCCTCAGCAGGTCGGTGCATGCTGTCAGTCCTTGTGGTACATTTGTGCGTATGCTTGGCACTGACTTCACTTAATGCCCAACATGTACAAGGAGCTATACCAGGAGTGACATGGGATTTGGGAGGTGTTAGGGGTGGTATCAAACATGTTGTCCATTTTCTGCCTCCAGGATGCTTATTGTCCATTTTGGGAGAAAAAAAAAAAAAAACATTAAAATTGAAAAATAGTGAAAGCCACAAGTGATGCTGGAGTGAAGAATAAGAACACAATTTGAAAGCTATAGAAAAGTGTGTGCTTAATGGATGATGGAAAGAAATCGCAGTGGCCTAGAGGTGACAAGGATGGCTTCAACAAGGAGAAATTTGGCCTCACTAGGGACTCCCAAATGAAGAAAATCATATGAAAAGAGGCAAAAGGATGAGAAAGAAGATGTATATATTCAAAGCACAGTGACTCAAGATTTTGTTTGAAGTGCGTGGTTCATGCGAGGAAGAGTGGTGGAGATCAGTTTGAGAAGAACATCAGAGCGAGTCCACGTTAACTTGTACCAACATCTGCTCCGACCAATTGCTTGTCTGCTGGAACCTGTGTCTTGAAATCACAAAGGAAGAGGACACTGCTGAGGAGGGACCTGTAGGGCTCTGAGGAATCTACCCATATGTCTTCCCAAGAAAGTTTGTTTGCTCCCCAAATCAGCTGGGGCACAGAGGTTTATTCTTTTCAGAAACAAATACCAAAAGCACAGACTCCTTTCCTTCCTTGGAGACTGACTCACCCTAACATGTTTGGGCCACCATTCCTTCAATTTCTCTAGCATTCTTATTCCTGATTACTCATCTGTCAGGAAAAAGAGAAGTAGACACAGTTATGGAGATTAGTACATAAGGAAGAGTTCTTCTCATACTGAAAAAAAACCTTGGGATTCTGGGGGCCTCCTTAAGACATGCAATAGCAGCAATAAATTAAAGGCAAAAGAATCTCCCACTAACGAGTTAAACTTAAAAACCCAAAAGTCACGCATGATAAAAAAGGCATTGAAATTGTTTGAGTCTTTATATTTCACTCGTTTTACCCAAGTGAACCTATTTTTTTACATTTGTTCCATGAATCTAGAGGAAACAAAATTGTGTGGTTTTGATCTCCTGCATTATATAAATCCCCTGCAATTTATTTAATTAAAGATTTTGTTTCATATTGACAAGTTTTTTTATTGATTTTTAGATGTCTTCATTTGACTGTTATTGAAAGTTAATGGCTGAGCCATTTGGGGTTGGCTTCTCTGCACCATGAGTTACTCCACATGAGGTATTCTCAACATTGGCTTCACATCAAAATCCACAAATGTCTTAAAAGTCCCAAAACCCAGGCCAGGCCCCAAATCAGAACCTTTGAGAGATGGGTCTAGGCAGCAGTATTTTTGAAAGCTCTCCACATCCAACATGCAGCCAAGACCGAGAACCACCGTTCTACACCAGTTTTTCCCAACCTATATTGGCTGGACTTCTTACATCTGAAATACACTCTGCCTTATCCTTTGGCACCAGGACACGGTATTGACACTTTAGATGATATTTATGTAAATCAGAAACACATATGCCATCAATTTATTATGACACTGCATAGAAATAACCCCAAACTCAGCCTAACAGACCGCTGCTCTGCTGAAAATGTATTAAAATTCATTGACGTTTAACACCAGATAATTTTACTATGGTGTCTTCTGTAAGGAAGAGATGATTTCTATGATAAAGTTTGGATTAATGTTAAAATACACACTGTAAACTGAGGCATGGTTCTGTAGACAGAAGGCTAATTTCGTGAGCTTTCAAGAACATTCTGTTTCCAAAGCACCAGAGTAAGCAACCACAAATTTCCCATTAAAATAATAAATCTATGGAAACATTTGAGACCATCAAAAGTAAAAAGAATAGGGCCTAGCTTATTCAGTTTGATAGTGTACATATCAGTTATGTTTGTAACTGAAAAGTAAATTGTGATGTAATTATTTCACTTTTAAATTTATAACAAATGAAATTTATAAATATAAAATTATATGTTTATAAAGCAAAGCAAAAGGAAGTATTTAAAGGAAATGTATCTTTCTTCTGATAAGTAAATATGGGAGGCAGCAAAACCTAGGGGCTGAGCACCCTTATGGAAGTAGACTCCAGTGGAAATCCATACTCATCCATCCACTTAACAGCTACTCGGTGTCTCTATGCCTTGTTCTTCTTATCCATACTATGGGAATAGTAATAGCATCTAACTCATAAATGTCTTTCAGACAGTAAATATAATATGTGTGAAATTCTTGAAACAGCACATGGTAATTGCATAGCACCCAAACAATATTATTTAGTATTATTGCCATAAAATCTGATGTTCTTTGGGGAGGGACATTTTTTGTAGTTAATATCTAATAATTTCAATTTTCCATTGTTAAAAGGCCACCTATTTATTTTGCAAATGTAGCTGATGCATTTTCTTTGAAAAAAGACAAAGTTTGTCATGAGATTAGAAACATTTTAAGGTAATGAAACTTAGATTATTACTCCAAGAAGAGTCAGCATATCCCAGTGGCTATACTTATATGATTTAGTCAGACAGCCTCAGCTAGAATTCTGATAGTGCTATAATACTTAGCTTCTGTCAACTACAAATTTGTCACCTGAAAGACTGCATTAATTAGAATTCTTACTTCATCGTGTCATAAGGATTAAATAAGATACTGCCGGTAAACACTGAGAATACTGTCTGTGTATATTAAACCCTCAATGAAAAATAAATGTTTTTATTATTACCAGCATCCTGAACAACAGAGGAGTCAATATGTCAGTTTTGGTTGTTTTATTTTATGTTGTTTTGCAATGGCTTGAAAGTGTTAGCTGGCATACTGTTTAGGTAAAACCCTACGTATATCCAACAATCCACAAATGTACATGCCATCAGTGGAAGTCACTCTTATATCAGTCAGAGTAATCAAGAATCCCACATCAAACTGCTTATACAAGAAGGAAATGTGTTATCTCATAAATAGAAGTCTCTGGGTAGGGACTGCTCCAGGGTAAGACACTTCTGGGGGCTCTGTGACATCATCAAGGAGCCAAGTTTTTCCCACTTCTCCACTCAGCCCTCCTAGATGTGGTTCCGTGCACCACAGGCAGATACACCAGCATCCAGAGGCTAAGAAGTGCTTCTCCCAGCATTTGTTACTTAAGAGCCAGAAGGCCATTCCCAGGAGCCTTCACTTCCCATTCCTTGAGAGGAACTAGGACCCATCTATATTTCTAAACTTATCACTGGACAAGGAAGAAAACGGCCTTGCTATTAATGGATTAGAACAATGACAAATAAACTCTAGAGGCAGAAAGAGCCCCACCTACCCTGAGGTGTGTCAGAGGAATGATCACCATGAGAAATGAGAGCTCTGTTTTGGGGGTCTGAAAGAGAGTTTTGTTATACTCCCAAGATGAGATAGTACCTTTAAGTAGCCATGCAGTACCGGATACACAGTAGGTGCTTAATAAATAGTAATTTTTGTTCCTGAAACTGCTGAGAAAATACTATCTGGTGGTCATGACAGAAAGATGAGTGAAACAATCCAGGACGAAGAGTCCTGTTCAATGTCATCTGAGACTGAAGTAGAACGGAAGAGACGAACTGAAAACTTGACTCGTGCTGTATCCTAACTCAGGGTTTTTAAGGCATCTAATTTATGAGACATTTTGCTTCTAAATGTCTTATGTTAAACCATGCATGAAATTATATTCATGAGACATATTTTTTCATGAAAAACCATTTCGTGAAATTGTTTGCACATTTTACAAAGAACAAAATAGTCAAGGCTTAAAAGCAAGTGAGATGGTTTTTAGCTGTGTTGACTGGGCAGCTGCCAAGCATGAGCCGGTCCCATGGAAATGTCGTCCAGAAAGAGACTTCCTAATACACTGACCTGAGTGTGTTGTAATGGCAAGGTCCTGGGGAGAGCCAACTGCGGACAGAACCATAGCATCTCCCAGAGAGTGAAGAGCAATACAAGTCATCTCTCTGAAGATGAACAGCATGGCCACTAAGTTCAGCTGCAACCCCAGCCTCACACCTAAGTCACCCGACAAGACCAACAAAGGTGCCTAATTTGCATCTATCACAACATTCACATTCTTTTAAACAAGTTAAGATATGAAAATCAATCTCCAAAAGACTAAGAGTCTTTTTAAATGTGGTTTATAAATAGTGTTCCTACACAGATACTTGAAGTACATGCTGATTCTGTGCCAGGAATAAGGTTTGACTCATATAAAAGAATTCTAATAATTTTAAAGGCTGAAATATTTGTTCTATACATGTTAGCATAATTTGAGGCACAAAACATTTTTTCCTAAATCTTTATAAAATAAGGCTCTGAGGCGCTTGAACTGTATCGATAACGTCATGGCACATGTCTGTGAGGCACACACACTGTCTATAAATGAGTTTTAATTTCTGTAATAAACTTCAGAGATTTTTTTAAATGTATGCTTGGGAATCTCTGGGGTTGTTTCAGAAAAGTTCATCAGATCCCCTGATTTCAATATTATAAAGAGCTAAATAAGCACCAGGCATTGTTCTTGGTTCTTTAAATATACTAACATTTAATCCAATAACAGAGTTATCACATGAGTGTTATTATTATCCCGATTTTATCTATAAAGAGAATGAAAAAGTTGAGGTTTAATACCTTGCATAGGAAAGTATCAAAGTCTGGGTTTGACCTCAGGTAACCCAGCTGAGTGCATGCTTAGCATCATGCCAGAATCTATTTTTCCCTGATAAAATTGTTTAAATAATGGGGCACCTGGGTGGCTCAGTTGGTTAAACGTCTGCCTTCAGCTCAGGTCGTGATTCTGGGTTCCTGTGATCTAGCCCCGCAGCAGGCTCCCTGCTCAGCGGGGGGTCTGCTTTCCCCCTGCCCGACCCCCCCCCTCCCCCGCTCATGCCCTCTCTTGCTGGCTCTCTTTGTTTCTCAAATAAATTTAAAAAATTGTTTAAATAGCATGCATGCAGCTTTTAATGGTTAGACTAATATACACCTTTCTGTTTGGGCATATAATAACATGAAAAGGACCATGGCACTGATTTGTTATTGAACCAAATTAATAGTCCATTTCTAAATACTGATGAAAAATGTACTAAGTCTGTAATTAGTAGGAGAAGGATGCTAGCATGCTCTTTGGGATGTGAAGTTAATCATCCACATGAAGTATTTTTTTTTTTTCTATTTGGTAGGTAATTAGGGTATATTTAGTACGGGTATGGCATCAATTTTCTTTGTAACGTATAACTAATACCCTAGTGTTTTGCATTTCTTAAATCTTTTTCTTCATACCAAATAAGTAAAGCTTTATTTACAACCAAAAAGTGCTTCAAGTAGCAAGCACATGGAGTAGGGAAAAAAAAGAAAAAGGTATAGATATTAGTGTGTGATTCATTGAGTCTGGAGAGAAGAGCTAGTCTTTACGTTTTAACAAGAACCCAGATGATGCCCATGCTGCTGATCTGGGAATCAGACTGGGAATGACAGTCTCCTGTGATAACACACAAACGCATGGATCTCAATGGCCTCATGAACTGCAGGTTTATTTCTCACTCACGTCAGCGCATGTCAGGAGGTGTCTTCTTCATACTGAAGCTGCTCCCCCAGGAACATGACTTCTACGGTCACTGTGGCAAGAATCCGAATGGTCTTGTGAGTGAGCCGATTTTAAATGCCAGGGCAGGGGGGCTCGTATCGTTCCCATCCACTTCTCATTGACCAGACCAGCCAGGGCCCCCTCTAACTACAGAAATCCTCCTTTAACCATGGGGCATGTGTTCCAAGACCCCCAGGGGAGGCCTGAAACCACAGATAACACCAAACCCTGTATCGACTATGTTTTTTCCTGTCCCTACATACCTACCTATGATAAAGCTTACTCTATAAATTAAGGACAGGAAGAGATGAACAACAGTAAGTAATAAGAACAATTATAACCAACTGTAATAAAAGTTCTGTGAATGTAGACCCTCTCTCTCTTAAACAACTTGTACTGCGCTCACCTTTTTCTTCTTGGGATGATGTGAGGTGATGAAATGTCCCTGCTGAGATGCAGTGAAGTGAATGATGGATGTGGGCAATGAGGCTTAGTGCTAGGGTGTTCCTGACCTCCCGATGCTACCCCAGAAGGATTATCTGTTTCCAGACCTTGGTTGATCAGGGGTAACTGAGACCACAGAAAGCAAAATTATGGGGAAAGGGGGGCGGGGATGCTGTATGAGGTCAGAGCGGGAAATGTGGTCTGCCTGTGCACCTGGGAATAAGTACATGCCTGAGGTATGGTGAACACTGCGCTGTGTCTACCCCAAGATTAGCTATCCACTGAGCCAGCCACATGGGCTGGAACAATGATCACTCATTGATAACTGTCATTGTCAGGTCACCCTTATTAAACATAGCAGAGCCTATCTAAAGCTGCACATTGCAAAGCTTTATGTTCTTCCCTATAAACAGCACAGAGCCTTCTACATAACAGGTGTTCAATAAATGTCTGTTGGATGAATACATGGTATATACTCTACGTGTTAGCAAGTCATAAAGTCCAAAAAGCATTTTAATAATGTTCTATAGATACCATATGTAAATATATAACAGCTAACATTTTTTTTTTCACATTTGCAACCCACGGCTGAGCAATTTTCATGTATAATCTCATTTAATCCTGATAACATCTGTGCAGAGTAAGTTCTTATTCTTATAGCTAAGATCTGTGAAGTCTGGACCAAAAAAATCTCTCTTCTGTGTAAGATGTTCATGAACATCCTGGCATGAAATGTCAGGCAAAAGTGTTATGGTTTCTAGGCAGAATTAATAATAAACAAATTAATACATTTCTGTCAAGGTCTCAGCTTGCTAACGAGTTAGTATATTGTGTATGTTGATACACTACTAGTTCTTATTAATTTAACTTCTCTACCAGAAGCTGATGCTTAAGGTAGCCCTGAGCATCCCATAGAGCTCACTGTCTATTCCCTCACACATAATAGAAAATATTTTTTATGAAATAACTTACTCAGAACAAAGCATTTAAAAATCCTGTATGAGGGGTGCATAGCTTAATTTTTAATAAATTGAGCACACAGTGACCAATATGTCAGAGAACACTAGTTACTGCCAGCAGTAACTGAGAAATTTGTACTTAGTGACTCCCAGTAGTAACATTAGAAAAGCATAGACACTCATAACAAACTTCTGGTAGCATTTCTTATCCTCCTCTTGGTTTTCTACACTGTGACATCTTCTGATACTCCTTTCGTTTCTACACACCTGCGTCCAACACACACACACACACACACACACACACACACACACATATCTGTGGACAGAAATGTAATCATAATTAGAATATAGACATGTATATTTTCAACATTAGAAATTTGGAAGATAATTGCCTCATTTTCTCATGTACATCACTTGTAATCAATGTAGAATCTATGAAATTATCAAGAAATTATGCACTTATCTTGGTTTTAAAAATTAGAACATTTATTATCAAAAAATATTAGGGCTGTAGCTACTGTGTTTGCTGACAGCATAAAGCACATTTTGGTCTTTTTATTGTAGCTATTCTACATGGTTCTGCCTAATAATGTCCTTATAGATTTCTCTGATAATGCAGTTATGTGATCAGGGGAACTAACCAGTGGATATACCCACATGCAACCGAATTTTATTATTTTATTAGTTTAGTTCTGCATCTCATTTTGTTTAGAAGAACGTTTGCTGAATTGTGGGTTTAACCAGACAAAGGTTTTGTGGTTCTCAAATTTCAGATGCATGCTCTATTAACTTATCTACCAGGTTAATTTTGAGTCTGGTATTCTAATATGATCCCTGCTATGATCATTGTTCCCATCCATTATTATTCCAAGAAAAGAAAGTAATAGTGGTAATGGTCTTGAGACCAATGCTATGAAATGAAAAGAGATTCTGGGGTTTTATTTCTTTAGAATGAACAGAGTGTGAAAATAATCTTTTTTTTTTCAAATTCCTTATTGCATTTCACAAAGCAGAAAGAACTGGAGGATTGGAAATCAGATATCCAAGTTCAGTTTACCCAAGATACAGTCAGACAAATGCACAAATATACTCTTTCTACAGCATGTTGTTTCTTTGATTTTTTTTTCAACTGAAAGGAGCTCTCAGGCCACACAGGACACCAGACTCGTAGAAACCAAAGGGACAGGAAGGGAAGGTTACTAACAAAGAGGCCCGGTCTAATTATTGGCATTGCCCCTAGGAGCTAAATTCCACTGTGGGCATGGGAACTTCATCTCTCCCAACACATAGGAGACATGATAGGATTTCTGACAGGATCTAATCTTAAGAAATGCTATCTATCAAATTAAATCGTAAGAATTAATCTACTTTGAGAACATACCACATTTCAGATTTAAAAAAAAAAAAAAAACTAGTTACTTGAATTTAGTTTCTGTGAATTTCCAAACATCAAGCACAATTTAATTTTCATTATGGTAAAGTATTGTTTCCAATCATTTTATTCTTAGACATGCAGAGGGTATATATTGGTGACAGTTTCCCTAGATTTGTACTTTACTTCTTGCAATTCCTTGGGGTGACAATGGGCTTGTTATTAAAGCACACTGTGCCTCAGTATTGTGACCTGAGAAATGAGTGTATGGACCAAATTATGTTCCCTTAACATTCATATGTTGAAGTCCTAACCCCCAGGACCTCCAATATGACGTTTTTAGAGATAAAGCCTTTAAACGGGAACTAAAGTTAAGTCAGTCAATATGGGTGGGCGGTAATCCAATATGACTGGTGTCCGTATAAGAAGAGAGAAAGAGAGAGAAAGATGGGGTGTGGTGGGGAGAGATATACTTTACAGAATTTGGCTCACTTGACTGAGGAACCTTGTAAGTTGGGGGGCTGGAAATTCAGGTAAGAGCTGATCTTGAGGTCTTGCAACCTGGCAGGAAACTAGGGCAGAGTTTCTAGGTTGCAGTCTTGAGGCAAAATTTCTTCTTCAGGAAACTTCAATCTTTGCTTTTAAGGCCTTCCACTGATTGAATAGGGTCCACCCACATAACCAAGGCATCTGCTTTATTTCAAACAAAGTGCTTGTAAATAAATGTCAATACCTTCATGACATCTAAGCTGGTGTTAGACCAAACAACTGGGTTCCACTGCTTGACCAAGAAGCCATAAGGTCAGCTGTCACACAGGGAAATGGAAAAACATGTCAACCATGGATCCTTCTCTTATTTACAGGATAATTAACTACAAGAATAGTGAACAGAATGCCACCATCCTATCCTCAAGACAGGCTGACTCTCCCTTCAAAGTTTATATATCACTACAAAAAATCAGTTAACTTGATTTTAAAACTGGAGCCACTCCCAGGGCGCTTGGGTGGTGCAGTTGGTTGAGCACGTGGTTTCAGCTGGAGTCGTGATCTTGGGATCCTGGGATCAAGCCCCATTTGGGCTCCACACTCAGCGCAGAGTCTGCTTAAGACTCTCTCTCCCTTTCCTTCTGCCACTCCCACTTGTGCTCTCTCTCTCTCTCTCTCTCTCTCTCAAATAAATAAATAAATCTTTAAAAAAAAAATTGAAGTTACTCCTAGGCTGATAGCTCTGAGCAAATCATTTAGACTCAGCTTAAACCAATATTGTGATACTGGGACTGTCTAAATTATGAGATTATCTAACAAAAAATGACATCCTGTGTTGAAAAATTCTTTGTATTATGCAAGTGTTCTCCTGGACTTGTTTACTTCTCTTATAACAACCCACAGTGCCAGCAAAAACTACGTGCCCAGCTCCAGGTGTCAAGAAGACAACAAGGCATGATTAGATCATACCAAACAAGATCAGGGTAGATTCATTGTTCTAGTAACAAGAAAAATGGCCTTGAGAAGTGGTTAGTGGCAGGGTGACCAACCCAACTCGAATGAAAACCTGTGTGTCTGAGGATGTCCCCTGGTTTCTCGAGTTAATGGAATAGGCTGTGTAATGAGATATGGATGAAAACCCATTGTTCTTGACCATGGTTTAGTGCATTTCTGGCCTTTAGTCTTTCTGTGTGAAATCATCATTAAAAACACAGAAAAGGATGGTTTAGAAAGTTAATTTTATTCTTTTTTTTTTTAAGATTTTTATTTATTTATTTGTCAGAGAGAGAGAGCACAAGCAGGGGGAGCAGCAGAGGGAGAGGGAGAAGCAGGCTCCTCACTGAGCAAGGAGCCCAATGTGGGACTCGATCCCAGGACCCTGGGATCATGACCTGAGCCGAAGGTAGATGCTTAATGACTGAGCCACCCAGGTGACCCTTAATTTTATTCTTTTATGAGGGATTAAATAAAAATTGGTCAAAGACTTTTTACTCTCTGCTTGAATTACATAATTGTAGCATTTTTATTACCTAATTTAAGAAAAATTCTTTACTCTTGAGTTCTTTTATATGTCAGTGATTTTTGATGTCTGGTAAATGATTAATATGGATACAATTGCATAAATTTTGTTTCCTATCTTTTAGATAAGAGGCAAACAGATTTGACTTGTGTATCTTAATCATAGAAAAACACTTGAGATACTAATTGCACATGCCTTCATTTTTCTCAATGAAATTTAAATATAAAAGTAGCATTTATAAGGATTTATATTTAATCATCAATTCCCTCTTCTCAAGAAGCCAAACATCTAGTAATTAATCAATGATTGTAACTCAGTGCATAAATAGTCTCTGAAATACGCAGAAGCCACAAAAAGGAGAACTCTACCTTGCAAAGTCTCAAAGAGGAGACAATCCCTGTGCTATGTCCTGCAGAGTAACTAAGAGATTTACTACTATGTTTAATATCCAAAGGACAATGGATTCCTTTTCAAAAAATAAAATGACTATAGATTGAGAAAGAACAAATTAAGGTTAGAAAATACACATTAATTCTAATTACACAAATTCTGACATGTCTCTTTCTAGGCACTGTTTGAGGGAGGATTATAATTTATCGTGATTATCACATCACCATCATCCAAAACACAAATATTTATTTTAATGAACTCAAGATAGATACTACAACTCTCAGTCATGCAAAATCAAAGATGTGTGGGTAGCAATGTCTGGAGTGTTTTGATTAAAAAAAAAATGCAATCTGGGGCGACTGGGTGGCACAGTCAGTTAAGCATCTGGCTCTTGATTGGGCTCAGGCCATGATTTCAAGGTCGGGAGACTGAGCCTCACGTTGCACTCAGTGCAGAGTTGGTTTGAGATTCTCTTTCCTTCTCCCTCTGCACCTCCAAATAATAGGTACTTGTATAATAATAATTGAGGGAATATTTATAGATGGCAAATAACTTCCTTCCACTTAATGCAATACATAGTCCTTCATAAAATAATGTGTTACCCATTAATTATGCACATGTCTCTGTGATTATTTGAAGGATTATATTTGAAGGCAAAATATTAACAAATTATGTATACAGTACCTTTCATTTGGTAGGGGGCATTTCATGTATTCACTGCTGACAAAAGTTAAAATGATATATGCTGGTAACCAATTTGTAACTCCGTGTAATTTTCATTTTCTCGTGAAAAGTAAATGGGCAGAAATTCTGCTCTGTCCCCAACAGTTTTGGGAAGATTGATTGTGTATAGGATTGATTTGAGAAGATCTACATGAGCAGAACATTAGTTGAAAATAGTTCTTCAGGCCACTGCTTTCCAGTGCTTCCACCCACAGGGAGAAAAACAACATGGTTTGCTGGGATTTGCCCAGTTTTAGCCAGACTTGTCTCCTCCACGAGGAAAGTCCTCAGACCCAGGCAGACCCCAAGGGCTAATCACCCCGAGATTAGGGTATAAAGCTGAGAGTCTGAGGGCAGTGTGTTTCTGTGCCTCCTCCAAAGACTCCCACAGATTCAGGGAAAAACATCAGATACTATTTAGGAGACACTAAAATTTCTAGAACATTATCATGGAAAATATATTCAAAGTTGTATCCATTCAAACACCCACATTTCCCCAAAGAACATATTAGAATAATAAACAGGAAACACTATTAAAATAAATGGTAGGTTAATACAGTGTTTTCATGGGTATTTTTAAAATAATCTTAACTAAGACTTTTATTAGGAATACCCAGCAATAAACTGTTAATAAGGACATCTGTTGAGCACTTAGATGGTAACTAGGCACATAAAATTTTAATCGGCAGTTTCTTCAGTATTTAAGACTATATTGCCATCAACATATTTTTCATAAAGAAAGTCATGCACTACTGTCAGTTATATTTATTACACGAAGGAACATTTTAATATAATAATGCAGATGTTTTCATTCTATAAACCCCAGTGGTACTTAAAGCTGGGATTTTATTACTTGTGCCGAGGGGCAAACAAAGCTATAAACCTGCTAAATTCTAACACTTCTACTGCTGTTGAGTTGTGCACATTTGAGTTGTAAATTACAATATAAAGTAATCAAGTATGTATAAAAATGGTCGTCATGGAAGCAGGATCCGGATTCATAAGATTTCATAAGAAATCAAAAAAAGAATTTATAAACATCAACACTCTGCTCTGGGTTTATGAAATTCTCTTCCCCAAATATAACACCATTCTAATAACTTAAGAAATGGTCTGTCAATCAACACTACGTACGTTCTCTTCTTCACATCTCCTTGATTCACAACTTATTTCCAGAAAAATCATATTAGCCACCGTCTCACCTCCATCTTCTACTTAGAGTGACCAAATGCTCCATGTTGGGTTATTATGAAGATATGAAAACCACTCAAAGGGCTCTCTCTGATGACAGTTTGTAACACACACAGCATTTAGAAATATCTGTTGCAAAATAACAGACTTTAAGGATAGGAAATTCTTCGGCTCTGGGCTAGAACAAAATAGCAAAACGGCCACAAAAACCACATAAACACTGAAATATGGAATTTTGTATATGTAAGTACATAGAGATGGTGATAAACTTGAGAATAGAGTGGCTTGTTTTCTCCAAATTTTTTGCCAGCCCTCTATAATCATATTAGTACTCTTCCATAAGAAAAATAAATTATCTTAAACACTGTGTGTATCATGAACTTTAAAGGAGTATCAGCTTTTTCTTAGGATTCTTGGCAACTGCGTGACAAAGTGTACAATTTCTGGAGTGTTTCATTTAGTAAAACACATTCCCCTACATTTACTAAAATGAACAAGAGCGACAGAATGTGGCCCATATCTTAGTGTTACAGACTGCCTCCAATAATCCCTTTATAAAATGTAGATTTGTCATGATTTATACATTTGGAGGAAATCTACAATTTCAGCTTTGTAAAATATTTTTTCTTTCAAAATACAAGGAGTTTGGAGTCAGTCAGTTCTTACACTGAATCCCAGTTCTGCCACATATTGAATGGGCGAACTTTAGTGAGTTATCTAAGCTTCCTGATCTTTAGTTTCTTTACTTACAAAATAAAGATAATAATATTTAGCTAACTGGACTGCTCGGAGGAAACATGAGCTGATTGTCTACAAGCAACATAGCACCAAAAGTGGAACATAGAAGTATCTAAAAATCGGTAATATAGTGTTTTCAGTGATTCGTGATGATTATTTTCATCAGATATTTTTATTGTTATGGAATAAACTGGAAAAGGCATTTACTAAAATTTTCACAAAGCTATGTGTATGGATGATAGGTGGCACATCTTGTATTTATGAAATGTTTTTGGACAAAATCACAACAGGCAACTTTATTTGTAGAATTTGATCCAAAAATCAAGAAAAAATACATGAAAAGAGCAGGGTCTCTATTATGTTAGTACACAACATATACCAAAAAATACATCAACATTTACCATGAGGTCATTTAATATGAATTTTCTATAAAAAAGTATGATTTACATCAGAAAATAAGCTATTTTAAAAGAGTTTGGGATCCATATTTTGTGGTTTATATTCTTGGCTCTTTAAAATATACACTCATTATGGAAAGAGCATAGATGTCCATCAACAGATGAATGGTTAAAGAAGATGTGGTATATATATGGTATATATACAATGGAATATTGTGCAGCCATCAAAAAAATGATATCTTGCCATTTGCAACAATGTGGATGGAACTAGGGGGTATTAGGCTAAGCGAAATAAGTCAATCAGAGAAAGACAAGTATCATATGATCTCACTGATATGAGGAATTTGAGAAACAAGACAGAGGATCATAGGGAAAGGGAGGGAAAAATGAAACAAGACGAAACCAGAGAGGGAGACAAACCATAAGAGACTCTTAATGTCAGGAAACAAACTGAGGGTTGCTGGAGTTGTGGGAGGTGGGAGGGATGGGGTGGCTGGGTGATGGACATTGGGGAGGGTATGTGCTATGTTGAGCACTGTGAATAGTGTAAGACTGATGAATCACAGACCTGTACCCCTGAAACAAATAATACATTATATGTTAATAAAAATATATATATACAGTCATGGGGCGCCTGGGTGGCTCAATCAGTTAAGCGTCTGCCTTCGGCTCAGGTCATAATCCCAGGGCCCTGGGATTGAGACTGGCATGGGGCTCCCTGCTCAGCGAGGAGTCTGCTTCTCCCTCTCCCTCTGCCCTTCCACATCCCCCTGCAGTGCACACGCGCTCTCTCTCTCTCGCTTGCACACTCTATCTCTCAAACAAATAAAATCTTAAAAAATATATATATGTATATACGTATATATACATATATACAGTCATGAATTGAATTTGGGGGTTTCCAGGGGTGCCTGGGTAGCTCAGTCGGTTGAGCATCCAACTCTTGATTTGAGCTCAGGTCATGATCTCAGGGTCCCAGGATCAAGTCCCACATCGGGCTCCTCACTCAGCGGGGAGTCTGCTTAAGGATTCTCTCTCTCCCTCTCCCTCTGTCCCTCCCCTGCTTGCTCATACACATTTCCTCTCTCTCTGTCTCTCTCTCTTGCATGGATGAATGAATCTTTTAAAAAATGGCTTCCCAAAAAGAATAAGTTTCCTTTATTTTAATCATGAAATATCACTCTATAAATACACTTTTTCTCATGAAAGCCATGGTCTAACAAATGAATGAGTAACATCGATATTTATTCCGTGTAGCTCTCTCTAAATAACAAGAGCAAATGCTCACCTGGCACTTACTATGGGCTGGGCACTAAGTGTTTTACACAGTCCTCCCAACAACCTTAGCAGGTAGGTAATATCACCAGCTACTGCACAGAGAGATTATGAAATTTACCTAGTCACAGAGCTATGCAGTAGCAAACCCGGGATCTGAACTCAAGTCAAGAGTCGATGCTCTTCACCTCTATGGTACAGAGACTTTCCGAGTAATGGATGCTATGAATCATTGACCATTATGACTATTTCAGAAGACACAGGGTTTATTATACCAGGAAAGTGAGATATCCTGCAGGATATGTCCATGGATATCCAGTTTATTGCAATTCCTAGAAGAGTAATGCATGCTTCGTTTGTATTAAAAGATATATCTAGATTAAAACAGTGATAAGTGTATCTAAAGAACCCTGACATTCACTCCAGTGTGTGTGTGTGTGTGTGTGTGTGTGTGTGTAAGTAAGTAAAATAATGGTGGGAGGTATAGGATACAATTATTGACAACTCTGAAACCCGTATCAGAGCACTGAGAAACACGGAGGTGCCCCAAGTGTGTGGAAAAGGTTACTGTAAACCTTAAATATGTTTAGTTAGAAAATATGTCAGTATTACCACATATTTGAAATATTTTGAGCAGGTATTCCAAAATATGTTTTGAAACTTAATGTCACAATAATTAAGTCAACTCAAAATTAAAAACTCAGTTGAAGTTAAGAAATTTTATTCATCATTTACCTTTTTTGGGGCACAAAGTTCAATCCTCCACTCCAAGTAATACAGAGATGAATTAATGTTTTCTCCCATAGAAAGGAGTTGCACATGTGGAATCCAGTGGCACTTATCAACACAGGAAAATAGAATGGTGTGCATCTCGCAGAGAAGGTATTGAGTTCATCCTTTGAGAAATCAGGGTCAGAGGGAAGGAACAGGCTATAATGAGATAGGAGTTTGAATGGTTATTTTTAAGGATGAGAGACATATTGATAGGCAGAATCTATAAATCTGAGCATGTAACTGAGAAAAGGAATAATGAATTAATAAATTAAGAGCTGAGGTTCCACCAAAAGAAGTAAGAGCAGAACCCTTAGGGAACAGGTAGAAAAAAGGGTTACGTACAGGTTGAGCTCTGTTAGGGGCAAAAACTGGGAAAAAATAAACATGCAGAGAAATTCTCCATTAGGAGATGGGTAATTAATTCACTTGAATTTTCTTGGCTAAAAAAAGTATGGAAATTAGGTCAACTGTGGAGTGAAAGTCGACTGGGATTATGCATTTGAGGATTTTGAGATTTGGAACAGCAGTGTTGGAAAAAATACATACAGATTGTACAACAGCCCAGCTGAGGTTTGTCAAAGATTAGTTCATGTGAACCCTCCATGATCCCGCCATCACATGAATATATGGTCACAGAATATTAGAACTCAATAAGAACACTTCCATTAAATTCTGGATTCTCGGGTTATTGACTGCAAATTTATTCAAGGTACTTAAACTTCTCACAGACTTACCTGTTAATAGAGGAAATGCATGTACAGTGTGATTCCTACACACTCCTGGGAATACCAGTCAGCTGTCTCTATGTATTTCCTGTCCACAGACTGTGGTGCCCATTCAGCGGTGGTTGCTACACTCAGTATTTGAGGAGGGATCAGGAGGCGCTGTTCATCCGTACATGTGCTTTCCTAGGATATTGCTGTATTTAAGAACACACCAACATGGGAACAGAGCCTACCCAGAGCTGATCACTGAAAAGACAGGAAATGAAACGGGAACTGTGAAAGATTCCATGCAAGAAGGAAAGGCTAGATCCCATTGGAGGCAAAAGAAGCTAGAAAATGCAGATGAGCGAGGAAGATCCATTTTCACTGAGCAACAGAATCATGAGGAGAACAAAAGGCAGTGGAAATGGAAGGTGCACAAAGGGGCTGGATATTAGAGTTAAGAAGGGGAATTTTAGGGTTTCGAGGATGATTTCAGGTAAAGCAGTGTTAGTGACCACACAGTCAATGAGCCAGGTGGCAGTGGATGGGGACGGAAGAGGAGAAAGTGGGGAATCTGCTATCCCGGGCTGAGGAACAACAGACAAAGTTTTCCTTTAGCTTGTCCGTCCATAAAATAACAACCATATTTGTATGATGTTACAATTTATGAAGCCATATTTGTTATGAATTATTGATTCTATGCCCCTCTATTTAATCACTACTCCCCATGAATATTGTTTCATGCTCTTCATTTTAAAATGAAGCTTAGGGAGGTGATGGTAATTACTCACATGCAGAATATCAGTCCATAGTGTCAAGTGCCTATCCTGCAGATCCTACGCTATTTCCACGCATTCCTGAACACAACTTTCAATTCTACCTGAGAACTTGTTTTCCTCTAAAGCAGGAAAAAAAAATCAGAGAAAGAAAGAGGAAATGCATCTAACAGGAAAAAGGATTAAACACTTTCACATGTAACCCATAAATTTATGTAGCTGGAAACTAAACATAGAGTTAAAATTAGGGTTTATTGCCTACAACTTCCCTTGAGAGATAGTCAGATCACAAGAATTCATCCAAATTTCCAGTGTCCATAGCAGTGTGGTTCTTTCTTCTCTAAGAAAGGGAAGAATGAACAATCTGCATTACTGGGTAAATGGACCAAATTCAATAGCTCTGTGACATCACCTAAAGTTAGCATTTCAATAGTCACCATTTTTTGGGTCAGTGTGGAGATATTCTATGAAATATTTTAACAAAGGACATTTTAGAGTTTTAGCGGTACTTGATATATATTTATTATTAGCTGACAACTGGTATAATTTTATATAAATTTTTATTAAAGATATAATTTAAGGGAAGGTGATCATGTAGTTTCTTGGTTGTCTTTATCAAATCTCTCTCTCATCAAATGTCTCTCTCTCTCTCTCAGCTTTTGAATGAGAACACTTCACCTTCAACGTATTATGCAATTTTCTTGAAAAAGACTTGTGTTAGGTTCATTTCTTCTTGTTGATGATGATATCATGTCCTAAATTAGGTTTTATGAAAGTTTCAAATCTCTTGTCATATGAAAAGACAAACTTGTTCAATTAAAAAAAATATTCTAAGCGTGTTTATCACTACAACAATACTGTTACATAAAGTCTTACCGAATCACTTATCCAATTATCAAGTGGAGAGATAAAGGCAAAGCAAAAACAATCTCTCAGGAGTGAGCTATTATCTAAAACAGAGCTACTGAATGCAAGTTTTCAAAATTACTACTGGCTGAGGAGAAAAACAGGAGAAGAAACAAAGACCTCCTCAAATCTGAGCATAATATATTTAAAAGTAAAGATTTGATTTTTTTTCTAACTCGTTTCACAATCTGTCCTCATGGTCTAAATCATGCCACCTTATCATAGCCCACTTTCACTTCCCTGCATAGTTTGTCACTGTCATAAAGATAGTAACCACAATTTTCCCAGTTCCTTTGGAATTAACCAATTTATCTGATACCTTAGCCATTTGGGGCTGTACAGTTCCTCTTCTCTAAAATTCCTGAAAGGCTAATTGCATGCCCTTCTTTCTAAGAGGAAGCCTATAAATGAAGTTTGAAAATTCCACAATGACCTCAGTTATCTGGTTCAAAATATTCACAGGTAACTGCCATCTATGGTGGCATATCTTGTTTTTGACATCTGTACTATGTAAATGATATGTGAAAGTACTTATCTAATTTCCTAGGTGATGTGTGTGTGTGTGTGTTTACAAATCACTGGGACAGAAAACATGGCTAGGATGCAAGTGAAAAGAAATCACGCAGGCGGAAAAATAGAAAAAGGGAAAGAAAATAGAGTTCCCTGCTCTGTTTTTTCTTGTTTTTATTTTTTTTCTTTGTAATGTCAAACTTTATACATCCCTTGTTTTCTCTTCAAATTTCTTCAAAGAGCCATAATTACTTTCAGGAACCCCCCCTTGTTAGTACCTATTATCAGATCATATAAGGATAAGGAAAAGATAAATTGGAAAGGGCTCCTTCAGCCCCTCTCCCATCTTTCCTGTGCCCAGCCCTCCGCAGCACTCCCCTCACCCCAGTACCCCTACCCCGTGAGCAGGTGGGTAAGTCCTAAAGAGCATGGTCAGGAAGGGGAAGGGTTGATAAGAAGCAAATGAACAGGGATGGTTTTGATTCCAGCCTGTTCCTCATCTATAAGACAGTGGTTTGACTTGTAGTTTTGTTTTGTTTTGTTTTTTGCCAGGCCTTCTTTTTTTGAAGGTCTTCTCAGCACTAAACTCCACTGGAAAAGTTCACTGCCGTACCTGAAGGGGAAAAAAATCAAATAGTATTGCAAAACAAGACCATTATAATATTTCAATGTTAACTATTTCCAGGCTTAGTGTTGCTTTTCCTTTCTATTTCTTTTTTCTTCCCTTGTGTAGCTATGTTTTTACTGGGCGGAAAAGAGACAGAAGAATCCTGTTTTTATACAGTTTTGGTAGAAAGTTCTCCAGATCCTCCTGACCATTTTCTAGGACCCAGCTGCACTTACTGATCTTGCTTCTCAGCTTCATCACATGCTGGCTGGAAGTTCACCTAACTTTCCTTTCTTTTACCAGCCTAGCCCCTGGAGCAGTTGCAGAGCTCCACAGGTTTTGGCTTTGATGAAGCACACTGCATTCCATCACATGCTTGCTTGCCTAGAGCCCTGGACCCGGAACATTTCCCTGTGATTCCAACGCATCCTGCGCTCACACTGGGCTTCACTGAATGCGCAGTGACCAGACGACCAGCGACTGGAGCTGCTCCCCGTCCACTGTTTACCAACCAAAATTCCAAACCATGCATTAGCAAAAATGCGGAGATGAACAGAGGAACTTTTAGCCTACTAGTGTATAATCTTCCTCCAGGAACCTGCTGTTTAGAGTAATTCTGTGATCCATTTCCTTCCTATTACTTCTCACTCCTTTCTCAAACCCAGTAAAAAATAAAAAAATAAATAAAAGAGCATCCACATATTTCTAATACATCCTTAAACGTTAGTAATCCGCTTTTTCCTGTTTTCTGAAGTTCTTCATCTTATTCATCACCTTTTATGACATAATACACATGCAATGTTATGTATAGTAATGGGCTAATTAGGGTCTAACGTTAACTACATCTTAGTGTACCTTATTGTAAGTGTAACAGAATCTTCTCAAGTGCAACCTCATTGAATCTTTGAACATAAAAAAGGAAATTAAAGCTGAGTGTAGTTTAATTCTGTCTCTGGTGGCAAAAGGACTTTGTTAAACTAATAACAAAATTAGTGGTTCAAAGTGGAAAGCATAGTAAATTAGTAATTTACACTTTTAATATTTAAATACAATAGAACAGCATGGTCACAGGCTTTTGAATAACAAATTATTCTTTTTTTTTAATGTTTTATTTATTCATGAGAGTCAGAGAGAGAGATAGAGAGAAGCAGCGGCAGAGGGAGAAGCAGGCTTCCCGCTGAGCAGGGAGCCCGATGCGGGACTCGATCCCAGGACCCTGGGATCGTGACCTGAGCCGAAGGCAGAGGCCTAACCATCTGAGCCACCCAGGCACCCCGAATAACAAATTATTCTAATCAACAAACTCTACATTTATAAAATATGTGGTAGAAAATTTTAAGCGATGATCCATTAAAATATACATATGATGAGAATAACACTAAATTAAATAATATTTTTGGCAAAGGCCTTTCATATTTTCTGTAGTGCCTCAGGATAAACATCATGACTCGATTTACAATGTATTATTTTAAGTAAGAAATTGATGCCTTGATTTATAATTGAGTCACATGTCTTATTAAAATTGATGATAGACATACTTAGATATGAAATAAAAGAATTTAAGGAATGCAGTTATTAAATTTAATTTTTTATCAGAAGACACTATTTAGAGACATGAACCATATTATTTTCAAAAGAGGCTAATGTCAAAAACCTACTATATGAGAACATATTCAAAATTTAGGGAGAGATGAGAAAATACTCTCTTATACAGAAAAGTTTTGAAATGCTTACTTTATTACCCGCTATCCAATACAATCAAGTATAAAATAAATAGGTGTTAGGGTTTTGATATTTGTCTTTATTAACTTTATCTTGAGCTCATGCATTCTCATGCATCACAAGCAGTTTTATTAATAAGTGCATCGCCTGTTTGCCTTGCCCTTGGGGCTACTGCAAGAGCCAGCTCAACTGTCCCATGCAGTAGCCAGGTGCCCACAGCTAAGGGACAAGGAAAAATGATTTTTCCCTGCTTTTAAAGGGGCTGGAGATTGCTGTCCCTCTTCCCTCTGAGAGGGCATCCTTGGAAATGTAATGCTTCTGAAATCTAGCTCTAGCCCTTTGGTATGTAAATAAAATCTCTCCAGGAGCTGTTAAGAGTCTCAGCTTTTCATCTGTTGATGGACATCTTGGCTCTTTTCACAGTTTGGCTTGTGGACATTGCTGCTATAAACATCGGGGTGCACGTACTCCTTCGGATCCCTACATTTGTCGACAGATGAATGGATAAAGAAGATGTGGTATATATACACAATGGAATACTATGCAGCCATCAAAAGGAATGAGATCTTGCCATTTGCAATGACGTGGATGGAACTGGAGGGTGTTATGCTGAGCTAAATAAGTCAATCAGAGAAAGACATGTATCATATGACCTCATTGATATGAGGAATTCTTAATCTCAGGAAACAAACTGAGGGTTGCTGGAGTGGGGGGTAGGGTGGGAGGGATGGGGTGGCTGGGTGATAGACATTGGGGAGGGTATGTGCTATGGTGAGCACTGTGAATTGTGCAAGACTGTTGAATCACAGATCTGTACCTCTGAAACAAATAATGCAATATGTGTTAAGGGAAAAAAAACAAGAAGATAACAGGAGGGGGAAGAATGAAGGGGGGTAATCGGACGGGGAGAAGAACCATGAGAGACGATGGACTCTGAAAAACAAACTGAGGGTTCTAGAGGGGAGGGGGGTGGGAGGATGGGTTAGCCTGGTGATGGGTATTGAGGAGGGCACGTTCTGCATGGAGCACTGGGTGTTATGCACAAACAATGAATCATGGAACACTACATCAAAAACTAATGATGTAATGTATGGTGATTAACATAGCAATAAAAATTTTTTAAAAAAGAGTCTCAGCTTTTAAGATCAAGATAGGTCTGTATCCAAGTTCTAGAGCTTCATCTCATTTTTTTTTTCTTTCCTATGGACCAGCAAAGGAGCCTTGGGATGAGAAATGCCTGGCTGACTTGGTGCTAGAGACCCCTGGTCCCAGACCCATCTTTTTTTTTTTTTTTTTTTTTAAGAGAGAGATAGCATGCAGGTGTGTGTGTGTGTGCGTGCACGCGTGTGCACCCCTGTGAGCAGGAGCCGGTGGAGGGGCAGAGAGAGAGAGGAAGAGAATCTCAAGCAGACTCCTCATTGAGTGTGGAGACTGATGCAGGGTTCAATCCCAGGACCCTGAGATCATGACCTGAGCCGAAATCAAGAGTTAGCCACTTAACCCACTGAGCCACCCAGGTACCCCCCAGACTCATCAGTAAAGAGTCTGATCAGCCGCCTATCCAAAAATAAGAATCCCCATGGATGCCCCACTCAAAGTCACAGTGAGATGGTGCATTGCCCCAGAGGCCCACCCGGTGCTGGGGACCAGGCTCAGGCCCAGAGGCTATGCAGAGGTGGGGCCACCCAAAGCCAGAGCCCAAGAATGAACTGCCACAAGCCCAGGCAGCAAGTCTGTCACCTGCCAGAAAGCCAAAGGCAGCCCCACATGCCCCCTCAAACTCCCAGGCAGTGACATGGACTTCAAGGCGTGGAACCCTGGGGCCCCAACCCCAAGTCTGCAAAGGTCCAAGGCAGCAGCATCTTGAATGCATGGCTCCATTACACATCCTTGGGGCCAATTGTTCCTCCAGGGAGTGAGGTGTCTAGAATTTGTTTCAGGAAACCTTCCTGCCTATACCTAGCTTTTCCCTGGAGAACTGCTCCAGGGCATTCATTGTTCTCTCTGACCCAGCCCAACCACCAGCACCCTGAAATGAGGGGGCTGGTTCCTCCACCCAAGCCCTTTAGTCAGGAAATTTTCTCCACTTTTGGACACCATGGTGTTCTTGGCCTTCATTTCTTGGAGACCAACAGAGGTCTCCAAGTTCTAGGGCTTCATCTCTAACCATAAATACCAAGAAAGAAAATATTCTGGTTTCAGGTCTCCTGGGACTTAGTCCAGGCTATAACTATTTGGCCCTATCCAGGACAAAAGAGAAGCTTTATTATCCTTTCCTTTTGGGGTCAGAGAAATTAACTACACAAATGGCTACAGATGTAATTCTTCTGATATCTGAAGAGCCTTACAACGCTGAGTGTTCTACAAGCGCCCTGAGAAAGCCAGGGAAGTTTTATTTTCCCATAATATCCCTCAATATTAAATAATTCTACTTAATGGATCTAATTATATTAGAAGAAATTGAAGAATGATAGCTCTTTATTTAAAGTGCTTTATATATAAAAGCAAGACCAAACAGTTAAATAAAAGAGACATTCAACTTTGAAACAGAGAAAAGTGGTCCGTTCAGACATTTTTTAAGCATTTAGAAACATATTTTAAAATCATACTAATGTCAAATCCTACACTAAGTAAGCAACTACTAAGTGAAGAAACTACTCCCTTTTTCTTTACTAATTCATGACAAATCCATACTTTTTACGAACAAAAAGAACTATGTATTGTATACAGATTAAATAGAATAATGAGAACAGTTTGGGGTCATGCAATGATAATTTAAATATATCCTCTTACATATGTAGCTGAAGATGTTTATGTGTTTGAAGTTCTCATATGTTTCTTGACTTCCCACATAGTAATGTAAATTGCTAATAAGAGGTCATTGGGAAAGATAATTTGCAAGATGCATACTTTGGTGTAATCTGTTTCATCCAATATGTCTTTTATTAATTTCAAACTCCTAATACATAAAAGCTACTTTAGTCTATGATAAGGTTTTCCATCACTAGAGTTTATGCATGTGGATTAACTGGCATAGGGTCTAGCATATCGTTAACACATAATAAATTGCAGCATTTGTTGTTAGAGTATTGTTTGCTCATGCCTTTTGCAAATCTGGAAAAAAGTCAAGTCAAGTGTGGAAAAAGGAAGGTTTCTTTATGGAAAAACATAGCTCAGGGCCCTGATGATATATCATCTAATCAGGTGAGTCATTAACACCTCATGATACTAAGGCTTACCTACCTAAGTGTTAAATGCAGTTAAGAAAATCAGGGCAGTTTTCTTCTATAGTAAGATTAGGAAGATAAGAAAGTATTTTAGAATTATCACATGCTAAAATTATCCTCAGTTGCTGAGTAGGGTGTAGAAAATAACCTGGGTGCTCAGGTACTAAAAACAAGCTCAATGAAAAGGCACCTAATGAATACAGACGCCATATGTTTGGTCTCCTAACCTCCTTATGGCTACAAACCGGCATGCTTGCCATTCTGCATACATCTTTTTCTTTATTACACTGACTGTCCTCCTGACTCCTGTTCTCATTTAACTGATCTAGAAATGGATGTTTAAAAATGCCAAGGTTCCTTGTGTTCCCTGTTAACTGCCATTATCAGCAGGCTAAGTATTTGCAAAGAATTTGCTTTTTAACAAAATGGCAAACCATCCGTCCAAAACCAGACTGCAACTCCAAATAGGGAACTCGAGATGGGAATATTAGTAAATGCCTTTGGAGCTCATGGAAATGCTTTGTACACTCCCTTTTTATCCACAGAATTGACTCATAGATAGACGGTTTCAGCACTTCTAGGAAAAACTGTAGGTTGTTCTGATGCAGAGCAGAATGCTAGGGCAGGAACCACTGAAGACTGGGCGGTGCACCGTGTCTCTGCCATGGTGGCCAAAAGGTTTCTGCAGACAGTCACACACTGACATTACCAGCTTCCATCTTAACCACATGGGTTTAAAAAAAAAAAGCGGGGGTGGGGAGGTTCTTATTTTCATCAGGTGATCTTGCAGAGGTGTGGAGGTGAAACATTTGTTGGTCCTCGTCTACTAGTTACTCCATGAAAGTTTTCTCCTTAAGTTGTTTTTTTTTTTAAGATTTTATTTATTTATTTGAGAGAGAGAGAGAGCATGAGCGGAGAGGGGCAGAGAGAGGAGAGAGAGAGAATCTGAAGCAGACTCCGTATACTGAGTGCAAAGCCCGAAGGAGGGCTCCATCCCACAACCGTGAGACCATGACTGAGCTGAAACCAAGAGTCTGACGCTTAACCAACTGAGCCACCCAGGTGCCCCCTCATTAAGTTTAAGAAAAAAATATCCTGACAATCAGTCCTAACTGGGGTTCTTATTAGCAAGCCAGCAAAACCCAATAAGCAGAAAGAGTTGATCCCTTCAGCTAGGAATGGAGCCATGGTAGGAGGGCTCTGGGTGCTGATCAAGGGAAAAGATAAGATCATGAGAGGCAGTAAAACACATTTTGTTAGGTGGTACTTGAACAGGGTCCCATGAGAGAGGAGGTTCCTCACAGCATGGGACTGGGTAGGGGCTTATGGCAAGGAAGCCTCCATCCAGAGTGGGAGGGGCAAGGGAACTTGCCGGGGGTTGGGGGGGGACACTCAAAGACCAGGCTTGAGTCCTGGTGGTGTCGCTCAGCAATATGGTCGGGAGTCTCTCCTCACAGACTCTGAAGGACAACTGCTTGTGTCTCAAAGTCACAAGATTATTCTATCAATGGCCACTAGATGCTATGCGGAGCAGACAGGCACTAAGATGGCAAAATATCTGCTTTCTAGACTAGTATGAAAACAATTGAATGTGTAAAATTTTGGATTTGGAGCCTATGGGCTTTTGAGCTAATGGGTGTCAGCATACTGTGAAGTTACCAAAAAAAGCCTGGAAGCCAATATATAGAGGTCGTCTTTGGCTCATTTATATAACAAGCCACTGTCTCACAGCAATGAGAATGACAGTCCCCAGTGCCGTATCTTGAGTTTGAGGACTTTCCCAGGATGAGAAAATAAGGATAAAGATGAAGATCCAGAAAGCATGGTATTAATATAAGTCTGAGTCAAAAAATCATTAACATTGAGTGTTTTAGAAATTAATTACCTTGTCTTTGACCAAGCATATAAACGAAAGTCTCTCACTCTGGTTACTTTTTTCTATTACAATGGTAATAAGATAAATACTTACTAAATAATTTATTTGTTTTCCAGTATATTTTCTCTTTATTCTTTTCCTAGGCAGTGTCTCCAGAACAAATTTTCTCTTCCTTTCCTCCAAAAGCTGCTTGACGTATCTTCTTTTTCAATTTTCTTTTCAAAAAATCTCCAGATTTCCTGTTCCTGGTAAAAATCATTCGAAAGCTGCTCAGCAGGAAATATTAGGATTTTCTTTCTATTCCTACACATTCTGGCACTTAGTCAAACATTATAACATTACCTAAATTTCCTGAGCTATTGGAGGGGAACAATAAATAGTGACCCTACATATGACCCATGGGACCTGGGGACACGATGTCTGCTGCAAACTGTGGCCCAATCAGAACATCAGAGCATACTCTCCCCATTTCCCTCTTACCAAGTTGAAGAGGGCCAAGTTACAAGTTAAAGCGTTTTATCAATGAAAGTAATAGTATAGAAAGAGACTTTCTCCAAGGCACAGCAAAAAAGGAAAACTTAAAACTGTAAGTAGATCAATATTGAGAAAAAAATCTTCTGACAAAATAATTTACTCTAAATACAATTGGTGCTGGAGGAATTTGAAGCATGTACTATATTCAGAGTAACTACAGCAACATAAACCTCAACTCTAGCTCTACTCCTGATAAGGCTAATTCAATACTCTGCAAAAAAGCCCTAACAGAAGAAAGACCTGAGAATTTTCAGGCTTAAAAGATATTTATCTGACTCTCTGTCATCCTACACAGAGAATTTATGAGGAAAAAAAAAATCAAGGAAAAGAAAAACAAACCCATGTCAGCAGACAAAATAATCAACACAATCAGGCTCAGGTATGACAGAGATATTAGAATTATCAGAAAGGGAATTTAAAAAATGTCTATTTAATATATAAAAAGCTTTAATGGAAACAAAGGACAACATGAAAGAGCATAAGGACAATTTTATCAGAGAGATAGAAACTATAAGAAAAAAAACAAATGAAATTTCTAGAAATAAAACACAATGTTTTATGTTTTCTATAGGCTCATCAGGCTCAACTTAGCCAAGATAAGAATCAGGAATTTGAAAATAGGTTAATAAACATTACCCAAAGTTAAAATATAAAAGAAAAAATGTGAACACACACATACACATGCACACATATGTGGGAAAACACCAAATATGACTAAAACACATGAAATTGGAACCCCATAAGGAGAAAAGAGAGAAAGAGAGATGGGGACAAAGAAATATTTGAAGAAACAATACCCAAGTATTTTCACAAAATTAATAATAGACACAAAAGCACAGATCCAAGTAGGTCGGAAAACAGCAAGCAAGAAAAATAAAACGCCCACCTGGATTTATCAAAGGCAAACTGCTAAAAAGAAAAGCCAGGATAAAAATCTTACAGGTAAACGAAGACAAATAAATATGGCAAACATAGGGAAACAGGTAATAATACAGACTTCTCATAATAAGCCCAGGTAAGCAGAAAGACAATGAAGAGGCAAGTTTGAAGTGCTGGGAAATTATAAAAGCCCAACAGCCCAGATTCTATATCCAGTGAAAGGATCCTTCCCAAATCAAGGAGAAATAAAGTCTCTGTGACTAAGATATACTAGGAGAATTTATTGCCAATGACCTGCATCACGAGGGATTTTAAAGAAAGATTCAAATGCAGAGGAAATAGAAAACCAGATGAAAACATGGATCTACACAAACACATGAGAAGTGCCAGAAATGGAATAAGTTAAAGTAACTTTAAAATGTATTCTTTCTTATTATTGATTAAAAGATAATGTAACTGTCTAAAGCAAAAAAGGCAACAATATTTTGTGTTTGTAATGTGTGTAAAAGTAAAATATATGACACAAGTGACAAAAAATAAATAAATGGCAGGGAGGTATTGTGAGTATAGTGTGGCAAGGTCCTTAAACTGCACGTAAATTATTTGAACGTAGTTTGATTAATAATGATGCATATTTTAAATCATAAGGAAATCACTAGAAGCAATTTTTTTAATATTTTATTTATTTATTTGACGAGAGAGACACACAGCAAGAAAGGGAACACAAGCAGGAGGAGTGGGAGAGGGAGAAGCAGGATTCCCTCTGAGCAGGGAGCCTGATGCGGGGCTCGATCCCAGGACCCTGGGATCATGACTTGAGGCGAAGGCAGACGCTTAACGACTGAGCCACCCAGGCGCCCCGCTAGAAGCAATTTTTAAAAGAGTTATAAATAATATCCTAAGAATAGAGATAAAATAATCAAAACAAAGGTAGAAATGGATGAAAAAAGAAACAAACATAATATATATATGTAACAATAAGCAAGATGATAGATCTTAAGTCAACTACATTAATAATACCATTAATGTCAATGGTCTAAAGTCACCAATTAAGAGACAGATCATAAGTTTGGGGAGGAGGGAGTGGGAAATGTCCCAACTCTAGACTGCCTACCAAAAAAACTACACTTCATGTAAAGGCATAAATGGGTTAAAAATAAGAGAAAAGAAAATTATATGCTATATTCCAACACTGATCCAGATAAAGCTGGGGTAGCTATGGTGGTATCAAACTGGTCTTCTGAACAAGGATCCCTGTCTGGGATAAAGGCAGACATTACATAATGATAAAAGAGTAATTTTCCAAGAAGACATAAGAACCTTTAAAGTGTGTACGCACAGAGTTTTAAGGTCCATGAAGCTAAAACTAGGATCGAAAGGAAAAATAGGATTTACAACAGTCAAATGATTTTGGAAAGGAAGACAGAAAGAATTGTAATGATTCACATTTCTTCATTTCTGGACCTGGCATAAAGCTGTAGTCATCCAGACATTTCAGACATGCAGATGAATGGAACAGAAAAGATTCTAGGGCGCCTGGGTGGCTCAGTTGGTTAAGCGACTGCCTTCGGCTCAGGTCATGATCCTGGAGTCCCCGCATCGGGCTCCCTGCTCGGCAGGGAGTCTGCTTCTCCCTCTGACCCTCCCCCGTCTCATGTGCTCTCTCTCATTCTCTCTCTCTCAAATAAATAAATAAAATCTTTAAAAAAAAAAAAAGAAAAGATTCTAGAAGGAGACTCACACATACATAGTCAGCTGATTTTCAACGCGGTACCAAAGACTTTCAATGGAGAAAGCATGGTCTTTTCAACAAATGCTGCAGGAATTTATGGATATTCAATTGCAGCAAAATATACATCTATCTCTTTCTACACCTTGCTCAAAAATCAATTTAATATGGATCATAGAAGGTGCTCTGTTTGTAAGTGTGTAACAACCAAATTTGGGGGGGGGGATAAAGCTTTAAATTTTTGCATTTGTTGATTTTCATGGTGTAAGTAACACTGACATGGCTTTTCTTCAGTTAATAATATCATCAGGAAATTCACAAAAGTTTATGGTTTTAAGAACTGACTCTTGAGAGCCAACATGGTCTAGCTGTCTAGAGCACAAACTTACTCCTAAATGAAAAACATAAACTAGAAATGACCCAGAGAAATCGAAAGGAGAAAAATTTCGTGGGCTTGTAGAAGGCAAAATTTCTTAAATACAATACCCGAAGTATGAGCCATCGCAGTCCCAGGTATTTACCCAAATGTAAGGAAAACCTGCTCATGAATGTTTATAGTGGCTCTTTCGGTAATTGCTGAAAACTAGAGCACTGTTCAGCAATTAGAAGGAATGAATACAGATAGATACAAAAATATGAAATCTTAAATTTATTACGTGAAGTGGAAGAAGCCAGACACAGGAAAGTACATGTCAGAAGATTTCATTTATATGATATTTTAGAAAAGGTACAACTATAAACCTGCAAAGATCAGTGGGTTCTAGAGGTTGGACATGGAAGGAAAGGCTTCCTGTAAGAGACAGGTGGGAATTCACTGCAGTGATGACATCCTTCTGTGTCTAGACTGTGGGGCTGGTGGAGTTTAGACTCCATAACTATATCTGAACCCTCAGGACTGTAACTTAGAAGGATGGAATTTACTATATATAAATTATGTTTTAATAAAAAAAGGAAAAAAAATTAAATATTCTCCAAGTTTTAAAATATCAACAAGAACCAAACATATGAACCAAAATATGACCACCAAAAATGTAACATATGTATTTATTTAGGAAAAACATGGCTGATGCTTTGGCCTCCAAATTGTCTTAGAAATCAGACTAAAGTTGCATTTTTCATGATACTGCTGCTTTTTCTTTGGAAGCTACATATGCTGCAGGTGGGAAATTATGACAGGCTGGAACCAAACGAGTAGGTATTGGGCATGTCTTTTATGCCTGCACAACTAAGCAGTGTTCACCTATGACACTACTGCATGCATTTTTACAAGGGACAAGGGGACGCAGAAAATGTGGAATGTCAACATTGCATAATTCAGTTTTTCCAAACTATAAGTTTTTATATTCACATTGCAACAGCCTCATCAGAGTGACCTGGATTTGATCATAACACTTTTATTCTTAAAACTGTAAAGAATTCACCTTTAAGCTCAATTCCAAATTCGTCTTCATGTCTCATGGGCTTTTTCTCTAACTTCCTATGTCCTCTCCAGCGCTCCTCCTCAGGGAGGCTGTGCTGATTAAATCGTACCCATTCCACTCAAAGTTCACAGGAGCTTACATATCACCTCCCCGTGAAGACTCCTCTACAGGGAGAATGATTGTTAATCCACTGTGTCTCTGCTCTGGGGCCCTGTGCCTCTCCGTGTCCTGACACTTCCAGTACAGAGTGGTAATTACCTACCTGCTTAGCAAAATCCCCCCAAACCGCAGGCTTCATGAATTGTGACTATTTATGTCATCATTTTACCCCAACACCGAACCCTAATACATAAATAAGTAAACTATTTGAGTCTGGTTGGCAAATATATTAAGCCATCAAGTTAAGCACTTCAGTGCTGGTATTTAATTTGGCATTTTCTACTTGGCCAGAAAATATTATTAAATTCATAAATAAATTTTAACCTCAGATATATTTAACTAACAAATGTAATGAATAATTGATTTATGGCGCGAAAAGGAAAACTTTTGCAAGATAGGCATCTGGCCACAATAATCAATTAGAGAAAGGAGCTTTCAGCCCTTACTGGAATGTTCTGAGGCCAGCTCCTAAGACGGCATGATGCCATAATCCATAATCGTATGGGTCTCAAGCCAGTGAGTCTGGACTCAGCCCTTGGCTGGGATGGCCAGCAGTGCTATGTGAACAAGCTGACTAACCTCTGCTTCAGTTTTCTCTACAATAGACCAGAGCAAGTGAGAGAACCTGGCTCATGACAAGATATAAAATGTGTGGACACCTAGGATGGCACCTGGTAACTGGCAAGCTTTTAATAAACGCTAGTCATTTTCATTAGTGTTATTGATTAGCCTCTGAGTGAGAGTCCGAATAGAGATGCCAATGAATAAAACCTGCTAAGAGTTAATACTTTGCTTTTACATTAACGTGTTTTAGGTAGAGTCTGAAGCAAGTTTCAGAATCCAACAAACCTGAAGGAAACCCACAGGCATGACTATTACAATTAAGATTTAAAGAGCGTTTTAATGCTGTAAATAAACTGTATCCTCCATATGTCTCCTGGATATGTTAGTAGGGGATTTCTGGAAATCTGTCTCATGATATTTTACAGTTCCCTCTTTCCAGGATTGGGAATCACCATCAGCACCATGAATCAGTGGTTCAAGCATCAGATTCGATTTGACAAGGAATATTAAGTCGGTATTGTAGCAGATTTGGTTTTATGTTTTGAACCTAAAATCCTGTTTAGTTAGATGCAAAATAACAAAACCAACTAACCATACATATTAATTTAAAATGAACCAGTCTTGACGGGTAAAATTTGTGTACTTAGAATGCCTCATGGAGGAAAGCAGAGATAAAGCGTCCCATCCCGGACTCCCTGAAAGTCACACTATAAACAGATTTGCCACCTATTAGAGATGCCTCTGTTTCAAATCAGAGTTTAACAGTATCTGTAGCGTAAAAGATTCTCACTAAGAAGAACAGATTGTACCAAGATAGAAATCACACCGCATCCCTGATTTCCCTAATCCTATCATACATGCCATTATATTGCTCATCCACCCACATCCAGAGCCTACCCCAATCCATCACCAAGTCCATCCTCCAGTCTCCCCTGTTTTTGACCACAGATCACCAAAGTTTACATGCATAAGTCTGATACCATCAGATTGGGCCTGAAATTTTCATAAGTATAACAAGAATGACAATTGACTGCACAGGGATTTTTAAATTTGCATTGCTGGAAGTTTTCATGAGGGACCGCCTCTCTTTGGAAGTTTCTCTTGGCTAGAAAGCCAAGCCAAGAACCCACCATCACACTTCACCTGCAGTACCTACAGATTTAGGTGAATTCCTCTCTTCCTGAGGTCCCCAAAATATCCTCAGGTTCCTGGGTCTGCCAGAAAGTGAATTTCCTTCCTCACCTATAAGGATAGGAAGCCCAGAAGCCAGGCACTGAGCTGGTTTTTCCAAAAGGACTTTGTAAGCACTCGCTCCTTAAAGTCAATCTTAGTTCCATAGCACTGAAACAGGACTGAAAATCCTTACTCAGTCCAATGGTATGGTCTGAAGTATGTTTAAGCAAAGTCATAAGAAGTCTGTACCCCAGGGGCGCCCGGGGGGCTTAGTCGTTAGGCGTCTGCCTTCGACTCAGGTCATGATCCCGGGGTCCTGGGATCGAGTCCCACATCGGGCTCCCTGCTCAGCAGGAAGCCTGCTTCTCCCTCTCCCACCCCTCCCTGCTTGTGTTCCTTCTCTTGCTGTGTCTCTCTCTGTCAAATAAATAAATAAAATCTTAAAAAAAAAAAAAAAAGAAGTCTGTACCCCAGAGTATCTGTCATAGTTTTTTCTACAGGTCTCTGAGACAGTCCTTTTTTATTGAAGACAAAGCATTCGGGTCTGCAGCTGATTGCAAAACTTTTGGAAAAGAATCAGAATAAAACAAAACCTATCTGTGGATGACAAAAGACTTTAACTGACTATGGTTAAAGATCTGGTGAGAATTCATTTGACGAAGAAATTTGGTCATTTCTGTGGCATATAACAATTTTAAATAATAACCAGAATTATGACTGATAACATTATACCAGGACACATGGACAGCAAAGGCATGGGCTAATTTCTCAGAACTTCATATAGTTTCTTAAATATTTATATTAATTACACTTACCCAATACATATGTAACCTAGGGAAGGTTAAGCATCGCTTCCTATTTGATAAGAATTTTCATGCAATTTAACATATCAAATAAATTTAATTACTCTTTTTGCAAGATGAAAAGACAAATCCGTTGAGATTTGCCAGGGACCCTCTGAGAAATCTTAAAGCCAGTTTGAGATTATAAAGATTTCATTTAGAATTTAATTTGGAAAGACAAAATATCAAAAAATGTCAAAATTTGAATAAATAAAATTAATTGAACAAATAAGATCCTAGGTCTAAAAAAAATAGCTACCTATTTAACCAAAGTAACAATAAAATAATTCAAAAGTAAACATAAAAAATGATGTGATGGTAAGAAAGCTAAACAAGACAAAAACTTAACTCATTAAAAAGTGAGAAGATTCACTTCTCTTAAATCGTTAAGAACATAATGAAATCAACACAAAGCACAGGAAATTGTTCTAATAAGACAAGAATCTTGGTTTCCTAGGTGGATTACTAAAAAAGGTAACAAATCAACAAACAACAACAGCAACCACAACAAAAACTCCAAAGTTTAATGATCTCTTATTGAGAGAAGACCAATAATCAAAGAACACTTCGTTGTTTTAACAGAGAAAAAGCCAAATTCTAGTCTTGCATTTATGTACTATAAATACTAAAACTCTTAAAAAGAAAAACTTATAAATAAAACCACTTAATATTATCCAGCTTTGATATCACTGATAAGATTCTTTTTCAAGAATCCTTTTTCCCAAACTGTCTGTAACGTTCTTACACATTCAGTTTTCTTACACATTCAGTTTCACCTTTTATTTAGAGCAAAATTACTCTTTTCCCATTCCAAAACCACATCCTGCATACCCTTTGTGTACAATGCTATTTCACTTCACCCTTATTATTTCTAGTAGTTTTATGTTCACATATTGATTATAATATTTAACCATTAGTAACCTTTACTTCCTACAGAGAAATCTAGGGAATAAACAGTTGTGAATTCTGTAGTAGACTGCCAAATTTTAGGAACATACATGTCACAATTTGTATAGGTATATGCTTCCTTGTAGTGTAACTTTTCAATGTGGCAAAAGAACGTGTTTATTAACAGACTCAAGTATACTTAGCTTCTCTATGCCATATGAAAATAAGAAGCCAAAGCATAAAAAAAAAAAAAAGAAAACTTAAATGTAAGCTTAATAATGAATGTTTCAGTAGGTTCTCTTACTTAGAAATTATGAACCGATATCTATGACTTAACTCTAAGGTTGCAAGTTACCAAAAAAGATGTTGGAAATATTTTCAGGCAGACATGTGATAACAGTAAACAAAACTGGAATCATCTCTAGTTATTTTTGTTAATTCTTTTTATAGCTATGTGCATGTCAGACAAGTATCACAAAAGCAAAAACCTAAAAAAAGGTTATATGGGGTTTCTTTTGTTTGTTTTACTGCTATGCTTGAAATCTATTATCTATCTATCTATCTATCTATCTATCTATCTATCTATCATCTATCTATCTAATCTATCTATCTATCATCTATCTATCCTATTCACGTGTACATGTCATCAATCATCACCATCAATATGCCCTGATGTATTTTTTTCCATACATTTGTGACTAACAGGAGTTATTTTAATTCCAGAATGTATGTCCTTGGAGTGAAAGCTAGTGCTCTGAAGATGATGCGCTTTCCCAAAAGATGCAGGAAGGAAGGTGCTAGGACCCACTAGAGAGCAGGGATGTAGCAGCACTGATTGGTTCTTCACCTTCTGTGGCTAAAGCCTGGCGAGATGCATCATGTTAGCGGAACTCTTATCTTGTTTTCTAACTACGGGGATAACCACCAGGGTTGGCAGGATAAACTTTTATGATGCCAAAATACCATCAACAAACCACAGCTCCGTCTTCAGTGGTGCCCTTATGATGTCACATTAACTAAATTACAGGACCATAAGCCTAACTTCATAATATTTCATCTGCAATAAACCATCTCAAGTCATCAATGGAAAATTCTCAATACCTTTGATTTAAAAACCTCAAATGATCAAAATCTACATTAATTTTATGGTCATTTGCGATTTTATTTTTTAAATACCTGATCTCACTGGGAAGGAAAACATCCCTGTACATAATTGTTATACTTCTAGCTAATCTACCTTATTTTCTGTTGTATTAAGTAATGGAGGGTCTTTTTGAGGTTTTCTATCTGGTGGTAGAGCCCAGCAAAGAACCCGGACAAATACTATGACACAGTAGGTAATCACCTCTTAAAACATAGCAATTCATGACTCACCAAGACCAAGCCGTTTATTATAAACAAATACAAAGTTGTTAAAGAAAGGTACATTTTGCCTTACCTTTTTGAATTGGAATGTGCCGCTTTTAATATTTTATATTATATAAAAATACATAATATATTATATGTGAATAAGTGTTTGATGTAAATCAATATTTTATATTTATATAATATATAATTATATAAAAGATAAAATGGGAGGTACCAAAAAATAAAACGAAATCTCAGAGAAACATTTGGTGACATATTTTGTTTTGCCTCATTATTACCTACCTCCTAAAATATATTTTCCTCGGATTAGAATATAGTAAAAACACTTAATCCAACCAAATGACATTTACCATTTTAGAAATCTACTTTAATTCTTTTAATTTAAAAACTAATTTTAAAGCTAATTATGCTTTTAGGGCAAGAGATCTAATCGCTTAAAGAACTCTCTGACTCCAAGTTCTAAGAGATTTCTCTCACCAGAGGTTAAGCTGAAAACCTTCATGAACAGCTTGAAGGCAAGATGCTCCATTCAAGCATAGCTTATTTACTTTGTGCACTTGATTTCTCAGGTTTTACTCTAGAATTCGAGTGACCTGTGCCCATTATAAAATATACAATATTTTTGGGAAAATGAGCTCTTTGTAATTGTACGTTTGTGCATTTTCAGTCCTGTCTGCAGAAAGTTTCGGCAAGAAAACCAAAGGGAAGAAAATGATTACATTATCGTTTTCTATATGAAAATAGTGAGAGTCCAAACTTCCGTGTTTCTGATACCACAGGGTCAGTAAATTTACAGTAGCTGTTGTAACTTTTCTCTTATGATTACAATCAAGCAGTTTTTATGTTTGCAGAGTACGAAGCTAAACTGTCCTGTTTTTTTAAACAAAGAGTTTTACTGAAATGACTATGATGCAACCATTTTGATTAATCATCACATATATAGATAACTTATTTAAGGAAATCCTTTTCTTACTTTAGCTCATTCTGAGATGTAGTGTAATGCTATACATAGGGAATAGGTCCTGAAGTTAGAAAGCCCATGGTCAGATTCCTACCTCTGGGACTCATCTGCTCTGAGGTCTTGACCACATCACTGAATCGCTTTAAACCATATTCTCCATCACCTGTAAGATGGTGGTAATAATAGTGCCTACTTTGTACGCTATCATAATGATTAAATGGAAAGATAACTATAAAGCACTCAACACAGTGCACGGCATGTGTAAAGGGTTGATGTATTAAGATTTATCATTGAGAGCAGTGATGACATCATTCCGCCAGTATGATTCCTGCGTCTGTAATTTTCTCCCATAAATATGAAAGGACTCCATTTTTCATTTGTACTCTAATCTTTATATTATCACTTTAACTAATAGATCCTTGAAGTATTGAGGGGGCATAGAAACTTGGAAGGCCATTCAGTTCACTTTTCTGAAACAGTCAATTTTGTTTGTGGTTATGTTTCCAAGATATTTGCAATATGAACAATGGAGATAAAAAATAATTTCTTGACCTCAAAACATCAAAAACATCTTTCTAGTTTTCAAATTATACAATGATGACAATTTGCATTTAGCAAAACTAAAGCCACATTTTTGTCTTTCTATAACTTGATGTAAGGGAATTCCCAGAGGCCTCTCTCTGGAGCTTTTTTGCATACTAATTGTTCAATGGTTTAAATCACAGCAGCAGCACCATCTATTGGGGACTTTTTCCTGAAACAAATGTTTCTGCAATTCTGGAAAAAAAAATATAACAAAATAAATTTATGTTCATTTCAAGTCTTCATTGAGATAAAGAGGAAAGTTTATTTGTAAATAATTTCTTCCAGTGAACATATCAGAAATTGGTAAGAATGGTTAAGTCAATATTGCATGGCATTCAGGGGGTGCAGTACACTTTGAGACATTAAAAAAAAGGGGGGTGAATTAAGTATCGAAAGTAATAGGCCTTAGGGGAGAATAAGTCTTCCTTAATTATCACAGTCTGATGCACGCATGCCTTTTCCCTGCTAAATGATTGGGGAGATACAACAATCTTGTCGAAAATCCAACCCCTTGTCACTCCTTTGTGCCAAGGTAATTCAGATGCCATGGATGAAGAGTAGATTAGGCCATGATCCACTGATCATAGCTTTCTGTTGGGTTTATAGCACCAGATGGCTTCATTAGTCTCAACAGTTCTCAATCTCTGTCTGTCAGGGAGACCAGATGTAGTATCTACCTTCTGGAGAAATGCATTCCTAAGATTGAATACAAGAAATAAAATAGGAAACAGACCAAAGAATTGAGATACTTACCCAAGCAAAGGTAAGTGGCTCCGTCACCTCCCCCTTCTAGAAAAGCAAGGTTTCAATGCTGGTGCAGCTAGAGGCCCAGGGAAGCATTTTGACAGGGTAAGTTTTGACTATAAACATTTGTTTATATTCAACTTTCACACACCCCCAGACACACATGTGTGTGTGATTATATAATAAAACATACAGAGTTCATGTTTTTGACCAGTGCAATTTGATCTTGCGTTTATTTTTTTGCGTGTCTTAGGTTAGATCTGTATCCGTTAATATCTTGTAAAATACGCCAAAATGCTGGGTATGGTCCTCCACCCAACACTGTTCAGAATGGACTTCATATCATGCCTTATTTTTATCTTGCTTTATATCTGTCTTCTAAGGATTTGACTAATTCTAGCATGCCTTCTGTCTTCTCAAGCAATTCACCACACAAGGCAAACAGAAATAAAACTGTAAAAAAGGGCTATTGTATCTTAACCTTCATGTGTAAAAACAATGGAACTTCCCCATATCTGTCCCATCCCACTTTAATATTTCAATATGAGCTCTACTCTGCCATGTGTCTGCCAAATACCCAACCATATTCAGTGTGGGAGGAGAGGTCACCAGGAACCTTTTAGTTGGAAGATTAACGGGTGTTCAGTATTCAGTGTCAACACCCAAATAACATTCTCCTTCTTGTGTGTGAAAAAAGTAAATTACGTTATTCACTTTAGTAAACTTGCATTCAAATTTCTAGGGTTCCCCCTACACACACCCAGCCCACCCACGAGTTTACCATGAGTTAACCTGGATACCCTCTAGGCTATGTTTTTAACAAGAAATTGTAAACTCTTGGCACATAATAGTGTGTCTTTATTTTTCTATCATCATCCATGAGCACACTGTCTGGCCCTTAAGCAGCAATGTGTAAATGTTATGGAATGAAAAGGAAACATTTACACCCTGATCTCAAAAGAATGAATTTCTTTTTATAAGTAATATAATTGCTTTCTCCACTGACAGTGTACAGTTCCAGAACAAAAATATGCCATGACATCCCGACATGGTGCTTGGGAATATGAAAAAAAAAAAAAAAAAAAAAGATAGGTATCACATTTTCATGTACTATATCCAGTGATAGACTTCTCTCTAAAAGTATATCATTCATGACCGAATAGTTACATTTTTGTAAAAAAAAAAAAAAAAGATATGTTAGCAATTCAAAGATAAATATTGATTTTAATGTTAATTTTAAAGCTGATAGGAATCTTTAAGATCCATGCAAAACATTGTAAAAAAAATCCATGTAAACAAAACGCTGGAAATGAGGAATTTAGAATATTTGCCAATTTTCCCAGTTAATTTGGTTATACTTTAAATATTATTCTTAAGTCAGTTCCATAGCAAAGCACCCAGACTCACAATAAATGCTCATTTATAGTATGAAGTCAAGGAAATGTTAGGATGCTCTCTATCCGACAGGACTTTGAGAGCGTAAGAGATTTATGGAAGCATTTTAAGATGAATAAAATAAGCAAAATACTCAGGAGTTCCACATCCCAATATATTGCCAACATTCTCCAACTCAAGTAGGGTTTTTGTTTTGTGTTATTTTGTTTGGCCACCCGAAACAAATTCAAAAGGAGAAATCAGCACTCCTGACAAATATGAGGCACAATGATAAAAGGTAAGGCAGAGCTGGTCAGGTTGCAAGCAATGGCAGTGGCTCATTAATAAGTAGTTCCATTCTGTTAGGATAACTCCAGTGCAAAGCAGCGTTCTAACCCCGGGGAGTCCTGCCGTGGGCATTAAGAAGAAGGAATGAAGATTTCTTTTCCAAATTAAGTTGTCAGGAAGCTCATTTACACTACACAGTGAGTGTATGTGGGCGAGCTGATGCAGATGATGATTTATGATGCTATAGACACTTAGGTGATTTTGGTGATGGAAATCCATAGCAAAATCCACTTAGGAAGATAAAACAGAGCTCCTATTATCTGTTGGAGGTAAAACCACACAGCTTTTCCCCTTACAAATTTCAAGTTACCCTACTGGGTTTGGGAATGGGAAGAAAGCTCATTTACTTAGAATTCAGATTTTGGTGGAATGTTATACAAACTCACACACAGAACATTTTTTTTTTAAGTTTATATTCATTGGATCTACTTTAAAGGAATTTTGAAAAGACTTTTTTTCTTTTTTTTGAAGGGATGGGTGAGGACTGGATCTGAGCAATCCCATCATCGATAGCTATGTAACGTATATCTAAATGTTAGATATTTAATATCTAAATTAAATTAAATTAAAATATCTAAATGTAAATTAAATTAAAATTAAATTAAAATATCTAAATGTAAATGAATTGTAGCTCTCTATCTGCAAAGGCAGTAAATACACCTTTTGGTGAAATCTATCCATAAAAATTAGGTTTTAAAAGGCTAGGCAAATACATAAACATACTTGATTAATAATGTACATGGCCATCATCAGCTAACGTCTTCATAGTGTTTTCATAAAAAAAAAAAAATTCTGAACACAAAAATCATAAAATGATAAAAAGCAAAATGGAAATTGTATTTTGCCTTACTTCAGTATTTTTGGTGTATATTTGCTCCTTAAATGCCAAGAAAATTAACTTTCAGAGTCTTTTGACAATGTATAGGCTTTGATCTTACATGTTAATTATGTTTGTAATCTCCCATTTTGGTAGCAAAGTGTCTGCTTTAGAAACAGAGTCCCATTGACAAGTAAATTCCTACATAAGCAATGTAAAAGGGCAAATCCTCATTGTAGTTCTATGGTTAATCTAATTTTATATTTTTTACAAGTGTTTTTACAGAGTGCACAGAGAAACCTTTAGAATGATTCAATGTAACCTGCTTCTATGAGTTCCATCATTTATTTACACCACCTTAAATATAATGTCACAGCCTTTCATTCATGTGAATTAGATTATTATATACTTCCTATGCTGTAGAAATATAAACATTCACTATTTACTCACAGCAACATTTTCTTATTGCAATATTTATTTCCTTATAAAAGATTGCAAAATCATGGGGACATAAATTGACAGAACATTCTTTGTCCTTTTGCTTTATACGAGGCATGCTGGAGCAACCGATGCTTTTGTTCTGCTTGTATAAAATGATTCAACAAATTCTCCTCTCACCTATTTCCAGATTCCAGGAGAATGTGGTCAACCTATGTATTTTATTTTATTCATTGATAAAAATCAGGTGTATATGTTCATGTACTTACAGGCGAATGATCTATATGTAACAGTTACTATGTATGTGACTTGGTATCAATGTCCTTAAGATATCAAGGAAATATTACAACTAAAATTAAGGATTCAGCAAAGGTTTTGGTTTGCTTTTACGTCTTTCCTAACTCTTCTGACACTTGATATCACTGGGTTTTGTTAAAAAACATTTTTTTTCCAAACAAGTAAATACGTAATCTCTACAGGATTCCGTGAGTGTTCATGCCAATATCTGATAGACTTTCTTGCCTTGCTCTAAGCAGTCATAGTAATCACAAACTTTAAAAATGTAAATAATTTCATTATACATGAGTTCATCGATCAAAAATATTAGGCTGCAAAAAGGGCTCAGAGAAAGATAGTAAACACAGTTTCTCAGGACCTAGAGCTGAAGCAGGGTTGTGTTTCAAATTAGAATATATTTTAAGTTAAAAAATAGTGTTGTTTTAAAAGCATTTACAGTTTAGTAGGATTAACATTTATTGGCTAGACCAACTCATTATTATAATGCCAAAATATTGATAACTCAGTTTTTCCTTGTGTTAAAAATATTACAGTTGTATATTTTTATAAAATACTGGTGTCACATCCTGGAACGGAAAGGGAGGCATACAAGACAGTCAAAGAACATAATTAAGAATGGAGTTACTAGGAAAATGCAGAGATTTTGACATGTTCATATTATCATCATTCTGAAAAATCAAATTAAACTTCCAAAGTGCTACAGTTTTAATAAGCTAGTGGGGAATATGGAAATTAAGCATCACATAAAAGTATCCTCTTTTCAGATGTTTGTTTTAAATACTTTTAATGAACTGCATGGGGAAACATCCGACTTTCCAGAAACATGCTTCCTGCCACATAATGCCTCTTGTAATCAACGGTGCCTTGCACATCTGTGTGACCTCACACTACCTGTAGCCTTGTGAGTTGGGCAGGACATGTGGGGGCTCCTGCCCTCGCTCCACAGAGGGGAAAGCTGAAGCTCAGAGGTAGGGATGCTCAAATCAGAATGTGCATTTTCCAGATGTCACTTTCGTTCCCCAGTTAAAGGAAAATATATTTCAAATTTTGATCTGACCTACATATTTTTGTAGACCACACACAGGAGCATCATCTCCCTCCAAGATCCTTAGCCAGACAGAACTCGGGCAGCAAAACAACTTCAGAAAACCTACTGTCGTGGCTTCTCCCTAATGTAGTTTTTGGCATCCAGCTCCAGATAGAAATAAATAAATAAATAAATAAATAAATAAATAACTGGCAGGAGTGGGATAAACAGGATGAAGCTTTGTTCCTCATACAAAATAAACTCCTGAAATATGCTTATTTTTAGACTCATCAATTTAATAACTTATTTATTAGACAGCATAACCAAATAACAACCTGTATGTAGTAAAGCTGTAAACACAAATATGTGCATTACATATTTAGAAGCAATAAAAATAACACGTACGCATGTATTTTTCTATCTCTGAAGGGCGATATTGTCCCCTAATGAAGTTTGCTGCTTGTCTGAAATTGAACGGTAGGTTTAAAAAATTAGGGACAGAGGACTAATTCACTAAGGGCAGTAAAACACAGAAGAAAAACATCTGCTAGCATCCTACTGCTTGCATCATCAGCATTAATAAACAACGCTCATACGTAGAAGGTTGTCTCCTAATCACAGAGGCAAAATACGCAAGTGTTTTTTGGTTGATGTTTCTTGATTTTGCTTTTCCAAACAAAATAAAATAGCATTTTAATTCAAATTAAATTCTGTACCTTATTATGCTGTCCACCTAAGGCCAGTAATACTTAGACTCTTCATCAAACTATATATTTTTTGCACTTCTATCATCCTCACAGTTTCTTATTTGAAAATGGAATCCAATGCTTCCCCATGCTCACATGGATCTTAGAAAAAATTGATGGTATATTGAAATGTCAGTTTCTTTTATATCCATGTTCACTGATTGAAGTATTGGATTGGGACTTGACCACATCAATGATTATATGTGATGAAAGCAGATTGCCTATCCATAAAGCCTTTTTAATGCTATCTTTTTCACATATCTCCCCCCCAAAATCTTCTCATGTGAAAAATACATATATAGAAATTGAAATGTACTTAAGTGTGCAATTTCCATCTAGACCCATAGCTAGATCTGCATACGAGAGTGTGCATTTGAGTGTGTGTTTTCAAGAGGCACGGTGTGGATCTCTTTTTCCCGAGGCCTTGATCCTTGGTCTTTACTTCCACACCTAGTAGGAGTTGGGAAACGATGCGAAGGGAGAACAAGCCAGACATCAAACCCATTTATTCTGAATCTTAAATTATGACTTTTTATCATCAATATTTTGGTTACATTGTGACACAAAAGACAAAGTAACATCCGCTGTGAGGTCTCTTCTTCAATTGCTTTGGGATTTAGTAACATTTCCTTGGCATATGCATCCTGCACCCATCGACTCCCAGCTGTATTGTAATACTATTGTTGTACAAGGGGCCAAAGAAGAAGGATTTGCAAAACTGCTCCCAGGGTGCCTCCGCCAATACCTGTAACCGCTGTGACCTGCAGGTGGCTTCTCGCCAGGTGTCCGTGGGGAATGTCAACACGCCTCTTTCCTTGGCAGATCAGAGGAGGATCCTGAGGGAGACTGGCTGGTCCTGTTGGCTTTGAAGCACCTGATCCTGGTGTGCTGGCACAGAGGTGGGTGCAAATAGACGGAGACAGGCTGCTGGGAACACCCAGGTACACTGGACCAAGAAAGCGTGTGTGTAGGAGACTTGGTCATTACAGCTTCCGTCCTCATCAGACGTGATTCAGGCCACCCAGGAACATCAAGCTCTTAAAGTATTCCAGAGCATTAAAAAAAAAAAAAAAAAAATTCCAGCTTGTTGGTTCTAAAGGTGCGTCTGAGAGAATCTCTTGGAAAGAAGCAGAATCGTCCATCTGTTATTTGTACTTTGATATACAAGTACCTTCTGTTTGGTTTGTTCTCAACCAAAACAAAATACATAGGTATTCTTTGTGTTGTTTTGTTTGGTCTCATTCAAGAATTCAACATACATTTGTCTCCCCATCCCAGCACACACACACACAAAAAAAAATAGAAGTAGGGGCAAGGAAGGAGAGCTGAATGTGGAAAGAAAAGTAAAGCTTTTCCAGGAAAAAAAACAAAACAAAACAAAAAAACAAAAAAAAACCACACACGCACACACACAAACAATACAAAGCAAAAGTCGAGGTCCAATCGTGCAAAATTTGCTTCTCCGGATAAAGCACTTCTTGACAGATTCACAATGTCCCCTTCCCCCTCCCGAGGCCTCCCGTCCACCCTGGGGGAAAATACAGAATGAAAGTGAAGCCATTCTTTCTCTTAAGGCTGAACAGACACACAAAGAACACATTTCAAGGACTATCCGGCGGGTGGTGATTTGCAGGGCTCCTGCTCTGAGCCCTGCCTGCAACCTGCCATCCATCCTGGGGTCAGCGGCACTCCTTGTGTGGGGGCAACAATACAACGGACAAACAAAAGAAGAAAAGTCAATGGTCCCCACAATAAGATCCAATATTGACTTTACAATCACAGGTACAAATTGCTCAAATCGATAATTTCATTTCTCCTTCAGACCTTGTCGTCTAAAACTAATTAGAAGCCAGGTTCCCGAGGAATGGTCAATATTCAAAGAAAATACTGGAGATTTAGAAGGAAATCATTCTTCTACCTCAACCGTCTGACGGAGGTGGGAAATAAGTGGTCCTATTCTGGTAAGTTCAGGGAGTTGAGGAAGGGCAGATTCCTGGGTCCAGATCACAACTTGTCCCACCGTCTGGGGGCTCTGTGTTTATAGAGGAAAAACCAAAAAGCCCGAGAACGTGGAGTACTTCCAACCGCCCATGAGGTTCCCCCTCTCCAGTTTGAGATGCACTTTGTCTTCCCTTTCCATCAGCAGCAGGACCCCGTTGCTGGCAGCTTCTCTGGTAACGTCCTGGTCTCCTGCAAAGGCTGAGATCACCGGGTAGCCGTTCTGCATTAAACTGACCTGCAGTGCAGAGGGTAAAGCTCAGCAGACCATGCAGGACCCCACGGGCACACACTCGTTCTCTGCCCCCCCACGCCCCCTGCCCTTTCCACAGAGCCACCACAAGGGCTTGGCCCAGAGGATGCGACAGCTTCCGTGCTGGAGGCCCCATGGTCAGCCCACTCCCTGGTCGGCCCAGACGCACAGAGGGTATGACAGGATCTGCAGCCATGGGGCGGCAGCAGTCCGAAGCTGAAAGGGTCCACACAGCCTCAGAGCTACCCACCTGGATGGTTTGTCTGTTGTACACTTTGACCACGTGGAAGCTGAAGCTATAAATCCCTTTTCTCGGTGCTACAAATATACTGGAGGCAAGATCGAAATGGTTGCCAATGTTTACTAATACCTGAAAAAGAAGAGGGAATACAGCACAAACATAGCAAGCCCCTCCTCAGCATCCGTTTTACTCAGACTGGCAAAATCACCAACATGGGTGCCTCCAAGGGCCGCAGAGCAGCACGGGACACCCCAGGCAGTGGGCCAAACCTGCCCCCCATGTGGGGGGCTGCGGGGGGCGGGGGCTGGTGGTAAAATACCCTACGCCCAGAGGGATTTGAGAAGAATCCAAATGGATTGTAATTAACAAAGGTGTTGAAAAGTGTATCTTATGTATGCATTCAAAAAGTGGGTGCAAATTTTCCACGTTGGGGCAAGGCAGAGGGAAAGGAATAGAAGACAATAAGGTGGTCGGTAAACAAATGGAATTGAGTCTGTTCAGAGGTTTGTGGGAATCCTGGGCTTTCTACGTGAAGTTTACTTTCACAAATACAGTGCCACGCCAGGCTGAATGGAGGGAACTAGACCAGGGCTAAGAGGCCAATTCAGGGAAATAACTTACATCAGCTCAAGCTTGGCACTTGACTTCATGTGCTCCAGGAGAGAATGGACTGAGAGGGGTTTTTGTCGCCCTGTGTCCCCAGCCCCTGGCACCCTCCCTGGCAGCACACAGTAGGTGCTCAATCGCAGGTGCTGAGTGGAAGACCGGGTGGATGAACACTCGCTGCACCTGTTTCCTTCACTTTCCTCTGAGTAATGTGTTTGTTCCCTTGGCTGAGCTCTGATGTCATGCAAATAAGCTTGAATAAATGAAGGGAGTGGAGACAGCAGTTGGATACCCTGAGCTCAAACTACAGGAGCGTGCAAAGACTAATGACAAAATTAGCCGGAGGATGTGAGGTCACATGACCCTGCAGATGATTTTTTTCAAATGCAAGGGGGATGACAGTGTTACAGTGTCACAAGCAGAATTTGCAGAGTGGAGGATCCCTCATGATGACCAATTCCCTGTCAGGTGTTTAAGGCAGAATTTGGTCACCTGTCTGGATTCCGTCCCCACTTCTACTCACACACAAATGCACAACTCGATTACAATAGTAAAATGGCCCGCTTGGTGTTCTGGGCTTTTAAAGCAAACAGCCAGCAACAACAGAACCCTAGGTTAAGAATCCTGTCGTCTGCTAAGAAAATAAATTTCAACCGAATACCTCTTGCTGTTACTCCTTACACACTCATTGTAGCCGAATGACACGCAATCCTCACAGCAATGTGCGATCTGCCCACGACAACCGCTGTCACCACTCAGGAAATAAGCCCGCACCAGCTTCTTCAAGGAGCTCAGGGCACCACTTCATTCCCTCTCGCCTGTAGGACTCACACAGACACTCGGGGCTCTATTGTTCAGACCATGAGCTGCACAATGCCTGCTCTCCGTCTATTCCAGCCTAGGCTCTCAGTCCGCCTTATGAGGCTTTAAAAAAGAATAAAGCATTCTCCCTCCTAGCCCTCGGAGCTGTTTCTTCCCACTCAACTACCTCAACTCTTTCCCATCAGTTTTAAATTCAGCAAACTGGTAAATTTAGGGCCTTGCTGTTGATGAAAGAACACCCAAGGAGCCCAGAAAATCAGGTTTCACTTACTCCCTAACTGGGGAACCAGAAGAACAGCATTTTACCCGCCCTGCCATAGTTAGCTCATCTATAAAATTAGAATCTTACTACAACTTATCTTGCCCTACATCACAGAGTTCTCTTGACACCCAAGTGAAATGATGGGAGGTAACTAATGATAACACGTGAAGAAGAACGTATTAATAGAGTAAATAGAGAGCAAATGCTCATCTTATTGTTCTCTGCTTTATCTGGCCATAATTAAAATCAATAGTTTTAGTTTTTTTAAAAAAAACTGTTTAAAAACAGATGAAAAAGGGATTCCCCCCAAAACCTCAAAACTTCAAGTAGTTAATCCTTAGCAAGGATTAAAATAAATTAATCCTCTGGCCTAAAAAGAGACAATGGTGTGTGTGGGTTTACCATCACTGAGGTGTGAGGATTGGTTAACAGAAAGGAAGTCAATTAAGTGTGGCCAGAAAGCCCAATACTCTGTTTTAGTGGGAAGCATGTTGGCAAAAGGAAGGGACTGAGCAGGTAAAGCTTGGGAACCACTATAATGTTTTCAACTTGTTCCTAAAAAAAAACAGAAACCAAGACAGGAGGGCACAAGAGGAAGGTCACAACCTCCAATCCTGAGCCCAAAAACCCAGAGAAGGGATTGCCAAGGTCTGATCATTTATTGACCCTTCTGCTTTGAACCAAGTGAGTGAAGTTAAGTGGCCTACGTTAAGTCTTTGATCCTTATTTTTTTAATCTATATAAACACACTCTATATAATATTTATGTGTTGTATATATTTGTACATTACAGCATATATGTTGTATTTACTATCTATTCTATCTATATAATAGCACTCTATTTTGTTTTGAATTTATATAACCATCCTTGCTATTGCCCCCACACTCTTCCGGACATTTTTCTTGAAGATAAGCATCCTCTCCCCAGTCCATTCCAAAATAAGCAGTAGGCACTGATTTTCTGATCGTTGGTTGAGACCTTTGGAGAACCCCCTTTTGGGGGTGTTTTCAATGCACTCAATCCCCAAGTTGGCCACCTGGATGACTGAAGCCCATCTACCACTAACGACAGCCCCCATCCCAGCGAAAAGTAAGATGTGCAGGTTCCTTTCGGGGAATGCATTTCAGATCCCTTAGTTTTAAAGGACTGTCGGTCATCCGAGCTGCTAGTGATAAAAAAGCTACAGTGTGAAAAAAGGGAAATGGTAGGAGAGCCTACTCGGAAAGGGAGAAAGGAGAAGGGCAGGGCAGAGCGGAGAGGCGGGAAGAGCCTGGAGTCCCCAGCCCGCGCGCCCCGGCCCCCGCCCTCTGGACCCCGGGCGGGAGGCCAGGTGGCAGGCCGGCCGGCTGACCTGGTCGAAGTAGATGGTCATGGTGCGATTGCTCATCTCGGACGGCTCGTGGTTGGTGCTCCGCGTGGCGGAGAAGGCCACCTTGGCGCTGCCGGAGCGCACGGAGATGCCCAGGGAGGAGGTGACCGCGCCGTCCGCCGACGGGCTCGAGTCGCACACCACCAGGCACTTGCCCTCCAGCACGATGGGCTCCGTGTCGTTCTGCGCGCGCACCGGGCAGCCCGCCGGCAGCAGCAGCAGCAGCAGGGCCAGCGCCGCCCCCAGGCAGGAGCCGCAGCCAGCCGGCTCGCGCAGCGCCCCCCGGCGCCCGGGCATGGTCAGCGGCGGCCCCCGGGGGCCCCGGCCGGGCGCCGGCATCCGCGTGGGCGGGGGGGCGGGCGGCGCGCGGGGGCGACGGCGGACAGGGGCTGGAGGGGCGCCGGAGGGCGCGCAGGGCTGCGCGGGGCCCGGGGAAGCCTCCTTTGGCCTCGGTCCCCTGCTCTGATGGTCAAGGCCAGGGTCGTCCTCAGAAGAAAGGCTCCAGCGGACCTGTCAGGGCAAAGAAGCCGAACCCTTAGACTGGGAGGTGAAGCTGTGGGGGGAGGGGGGCGCGGGGAGCAGATGCCTGCAGCGCAAGGGCCCCTCTCCCTGGAGGCCACCCTCTTAGTCCCGCACACAGCCGCCCCTTCCCGGATTGGCACAACAGGTCCGAGGAACGCCCTGGCGCCCTGGGCAGGGCATCCCGGAGGACTCCTGGGGGGCGCGCGCCGGGGGTGCGATCAGGTAAGGGGCCCGAGGTTGTGCAGGGCCTCGGCCCTAAGACACGGCCGGTGACCTCAGAGACGCCACCCCACCCCGGCCCATTCTGCAAAGGCGGAGAGGGGCTAAGATGCTGGCAAAGAGAGAAACTACTCAAGGTTTATCGCCTTCATTTTAGCGGCATTTTCTTGAAAGCCACACCAAGAAACCTTTTTCCGTTCTCTGCTTTCCCTTTCATCCTCTATTTTTCCATCCTGGATATTTCTTTTTTTTTTTTTTTTTTTTTTTTTAAGCAGTCCACGTAGGTAAGATCGTATCCATTTTCCGCCCAAAAACAAATCCCAAGGAAGCTCCTTAGGGTGAATAAGATTAAGAGGAAAAAATAAAAAAAGAAGAGAGACTCTAAAACCAAACACCCACTTCCAACGTCCCCGTAGCCCGCAGCGAGCTCTTTGGAGAAGCCCCTGCGATCGCTCTCTCTGGCGCAGGACCAGAGGATTGCACCGATGAGCGTCCCAAGCTTGGCTTATTGTGCAGCTTTTGTTCCTAGACTCCGGGCCCTTTCTCTCCGGCCTGGGAGGCAGCCCTGTCGCTTTCTGCTAACTTGAGCGCGCGTTCGCACTTTTCCCCGGCCCTCTCTTCTCCCACCAAACTAGACAGGCCATTTCAATACCCAGTCGGAGAAACGAAAAGCAAAGAAGCCGCTCCCCTCACCGCCCACAGCCTCCATACAACTCCTCCAACAGTCTACCTAACAAGAGAGAAGTTGTTTCTCCAGGAGTAGCCTCTCCGCGGCCCCAGTACAAAATGATTTCGATATACTCTCTCTTTCGCCCTCTCCAGAACGCAGACTCTCGAAGTTCCTCATTAAAACATATGCATGAATGCAATTAACGTGCGGATCGTGGAGGACAGGCTTGGGTTTGGGTTACCTGGAACATCCATGATGAGCGAGCAGCGCTGTCCGCGAAGTTGTTCTGCTTAAAGAAGATGAGGGGAGCTGGCGGGAGGAGACTCGGAGCGCAGCCCTTCTCCCAGCGCCTGGCCAATAACCGCGCCGCCCCGCCCTGCCCCTTTCCCGCGACGGCCCGCGCCCGCTCCGGGTACGCCCCACGCCGCGCACCCTGGTGTCTCGCGCCGCGCCCAGAACCCGCACACCGGGCACCCCTCACCGCGCCGCGCCTAGCCTCGGATCCGCATGCCCCGCGCCCAGCATCGCAGCGCGCGTGGCCCGGCGCCCGCACCCCCAGGGTCCCGCAGCGCGCAGCTCCTCCGACCCTTGCGCCCTGCACCGCGCAGCGCCCGGAACCCGCACACCCCGCGGCCTGCGCAGCGCCCCGAGCTTCGCACCGGTTATGTTCCAGGTACCGCACCGGTTCTGCACCGCACCCCGGCCCACAGTCTAGGAGGGCCCTTCGCGCGCAGCGCGCCCGCAGCGTGGCTGTCTCTGCCGGGCCCCTCAATCCCGGCCTCTCCTCTAGTCTCCGGACGGCACAGCCATCGCGATCGCCCGGAGGACTGCGCGCACTGCCCCCTCCCGGGCTCGGCACCCGCTCTCCGCACCCCCGCCGCACCCTGCACCGCCAGGTCCGGCTCTCACCCAAACACCCAGGGCGAATTCCTCCCAGACGCCTCGCTTTTAATAATTAGGCACCCTCAAAGCACCGGTCGCGCCTCTTCTTTTCGATTCTTTCTTTTCTTTTCCAAATTCCCTCCAAGTCTTAATCCTTAATAGCGTGACTACTTTCATAATTAAGGGGTAAAGCAGTTTTCTTTAAAAATAAAAATAAAAGGAATGGACTGGAGAGAAAAAGCTTGGGATTTTAATGGCTTAAATGCTGTAGTTCCGGAATCTTCAGTTTGGGAAATGTCAGATTTTGGCAGGGATTAAAGAGGCGCCTCCGCCTGGGTTTATGTTTCTGCGCCTCTGAACCTCGGGGCTCCTGGAGCGCATTGGCACACGCGCTTATGTATGAAAATGCCTACTCTGAGCTCTAACGACCTGGGGAGACGCGCTGGTTTCCCGGCTGCGCCCAGAGCGCGGGCGAGAAGCGCAAGCACGGACGTGGGGCGCCACCTACGGGCGCCGGGGCCTCCCTGCCGCAGGCTGCGGGCGAGCAAGCTCCGCGGGAGTGGCGGAGTCCAAGGGACAAGGATGAGGCTTGCCGATGGTCTTCTCTGACCCAAAAGAGCAGTCCGGTCCTCTGCAAAAATATAACAGCAATCAGCGATCTTTCCGGTATCCTTCAATACCCTGGCTCTGACAAAACGTAGCGGTGCTCTTGCTTTTACAGATCTTCGCTGCTCTAACAAGCGACTCTGCCAGGATGATGGATGCTGCAGTCAGTTTATCATTGGTTATCGCTGTCCGCAAAACGTTTGCACAGACCACTGAGCAGGATAGTCTGTGCCTCCCTGAAACAATACTTAAATGTACACTCTCCTACGACCTGACTTAAAAAAAAAAATTATTAAAAAAAATACGTAGCCCTTTTGACTTGCATAAGGTGCCTTTGCCGACAGGTTGATCAAAAATAAACTGTAAGTCGGCCAATGCTGTTCATAAGAACAGAGCAAAAGTATTTCTTATTCCTCCAGACTTCACACCTGACCCTCTTTTGTTTGAAGGTTTCAGCCAGTGTTCTGGTTCCACTCTATAAACTGGGTCTTTTCGGGTAGGGGGTTTTCAAAGCTTTATTTCCCAGAGGCTCTCACGTGGCTTTTCTCCCTACTTAGAATGACAAGGCCTCCTATCTGAGCAATGAGATTAAATTCATTTCCAATCAGTTTAACCGAAATGGATGTGTGGGAAGATGGGGCAAAGTAAAACAGAATTGCGTATGATTACATGAGACAAAATATTTAGTATGGTTGTAAAAATGTGATGAAAAGAACTTCTGAGCCAAATGTTTTCTAACTAAACATACAAAATAGTAAAAGTATAAAACATCCCCCAAGCCTATTATCCTCCTAAGGATATTAGATGAAAATTAAGTACTTAATTTCAACATTTTTATAACTAGTGAGTCAGATGTACAGGGCTTTGTTAGGAAACTTTTTCAAAGCAATCATATTTTGCTGCCCTTTTTTTTTTTTTAGCTTAACAGTGGAAATTGTTAATTCTTACTTTCAGTTATTCATTTCAGTATTGCATCGATTTGACAATTTCTTATTGTCAAAATAAGCACAACTCTGCCATCCCGTCTATAGAGAAGACTGATTTGTGCACAAGAATAAATAGCAAAGGACACTAAGTCTATGAAGAAATGTGAGACACAGACTGATAATTAGACCAATTTGGGGATGCTAATTAAGTAGCAATACCTCTCACACATCTATAAATCTTTAAATAACAACTCTATTAAGCAACTGTCTTAAATGTACCATAAGCATTTCTTTTGACTAATGCAAATGCAAACACGCATGAACCAAATTATCATCACCTTTGCGGGGAATAAAACCAAAGCTCTTTTCCATGTGGCAATAAAACTATTTAAATTCTATAAATCAAGAAACCTTTAATATGCAGTGAGCTAAATCATGGACTTAGAACAGGAAGCATTCTTATATAATGGGGAAGAAAACAGGTTAGGCTTAAATTTAGGCTTGAGGCATTTTTTTAAGAGAAAGTCATTGTGACAAGCACCCGATTGACAGAGAAATGGAACATTATTTATTCACTGATTGATTGTTCTATCTATAAGGAGACATTTAGGTTGTCTCCTTACAGGTTGTGATGGAATTGTAGCCCATAAGCATGCTTAGAAAGATTTTCGGAATATAACCTAGATGTAAAGTGAAAATGTCTTCTGATTATTGCAGGAATTGCTTCTGTTCCATTTCCATGTTCCTAGAACTTGCTACCATTACTACTAGAACAGTGGTAGAGTCTTTTCTCTTTAAATGTAGGGACATCCCCATCCACAATAACGATGCTGACAAGGTCATTTACTGAGCATCAGTTATGTCTCAAAAATTGCGCCTTGTCTTTTATCTATGATTTAGAACACAGTTTAACACCCAGATCACCCTGTGGTAGACAGATGGCCACATAGAGCTTAAGAGAAAAATATTCGAATGTTTTTTGTTTTTTGTTTTTAAAAAGAGTTGGGGGGAGAGGGCTAGGACAATTCAAGTTCCCTTCCTTTCATTTGTCCTAAATATTTATCTCTAATAGAACTTAAAATTGATTTCTTTGGATAAAAACCCATCACTGAAATACATCTTTAGCATGCATTATAGTCTTTTCTTGCTTCTTTAAACTAATATCAATATTTATGATTGTATTCTAAGGATGTGAAAAATATGATCTGCTATGTATTTCATACTATTGAATGTCAATGCTGTGTACATTCCTTTAAAAAATAAACATGTAAGCATTAATAAGCAAAAATTAGTTTTCTTTTTATTTTAACTTTAAGAATAATTGGCAAATATAATTGTATATATTTAAAGTGTACTTGGTGATGATTGGATATACATATACATTATAGAATGATTACCAAGAACAAGATAATTAGCACATTCATCACCTCACATAGTTAAGAGAGTTCTTTCTTTTTTATTTATGTGATGACAATGCTTAGGATCTACTTGCAGCAACTTTCAAGTATACAAACCGTATCATTAACTAGTCATCATGCTGTACATTAGATCCTCAGAACTTATTCTTCTTACAGAAATTGGATACCCTTTGACCTACATCACCCCTTTTCCCCCTCCCCTCAGCCCCTGACAGCAACCATCCTATTTTCTATTTCTAGATTCCACATATAAGTGATATCATGCACTGTTGTCTTTTTCTGTATGACTTATTTCACTTAGCATAATGCCTTCTAGATTCATCCATTTTTGTCACAAATGGCAGGATTTCCTCCCTTTTTGGCTGGGTACTAGTCCATTATGTATATATACCACACTTTGTTTATCTATTTATCCATTGACAGACACATAGGTTGTTTCCATACCTTGGCTAGATTGTTTCCATACCTTGGCTATAGAGAATAACACTGCAATGAACATGAGAATGTATCTCTTGGAGATACTGATTTCATTTCCTTCAGATAGATTTATACCCAAGAATGGGTTTGCTGCATCATAGGTCATTCTATGTTTATGTTACTGAAAATACAAATATCTAAAAATTTTTGTAAATATATTTCCAATGTGGTATAATGTTATTCTAGCCAGTTATTAAGATGTGGAAAATAAATAATAACTCTAAATATTGCATTCTTTTAAGTTATATGTGCTAAATTGTTTAAATATCCAAGTTTGTATTTATCAATGTAGTTATAAAGAGTATTGAAATATGTATTAACTCCAACATGTATAACAGCAATGAAAAAGTATAAATACTCCATGTTATGTGGGCACTTTGATAAATTAGCAACATAAAAAAAAAATCTTTAAAAATTGAAACCAGTTCTCATTCAGTTCAAGAATTGTCAAAGGAGCAATTGGTTTGTAATTATTGACTGAAATTAGTAAATAATCATAATAATCCAGTCAAATTAGCTAAGAATTCTTTGACAGTTAAAAATTCCAGATTAGCTGAATTCAAGTCAATTAAGACCGTGCATTATGCAGTCATAGTAAACTAAACCAATTACCTCTGCCATTCAAAGAACATGCTTAACTGTTTTCAAAAACCAAATAGCAACTATTTTTTCTGATATACATTTCAACATTCATTAAATATTCTTTAAAAACATGATTTTTAATTTTGTTTTTATTAACAGACTGATAAAATATAGAGCAACCTCTGGCCCCACTTACTATTTCTACAACATTACAAAATGAACATATTACATTATAAAGTAATCCTTTTTTCACTTTACAATGCCTTTTAAACTTAAAAAATAAGTCTAGACATTTATTTGGGGGTAAATATTAGAGTGTATGAGACTTTATGAGGCAAGAGTATTGAAAACATACAAAGTGATCTAGTCTCTTGTCACTCCAATGTCACATGCTACTTGATTCTTAATAAGGCATAGCTTAAAATCGGTATATAAGGCAAATTAGCAACTTGATGGACTTTTAATACTTGAAATAAGGCATATCAGCAGAGACAGAAACTATTGGTTAGAAATCAATCTTTTTTCAGCTATGTCTCATTGTCTTACACAATCCTAAGATTTAATTTTTTCTATTTTATGATAGGAAATGTCGCTATTGCTTTACCAAATTGGGTCAAGTGCCTCATGTTAGTCATTTTAATCCTATCAAAACAAAATTCTTTATAAACAAGGACGCCGTTTGTCAACTCTTATTTCTCAATACAAGAAAGTATTACTAGAGGATACGTCCTTTGGCAAACTCTTGCTAAAACAAACAAAAAAATATCGAGTGGACCAGAAAGTATAAAGAATCCTTAATATACGCCTAAAGCACTTCCTAAAGTTTAATGTGAGCACTCTTTCTTGTAGTGTAATTATAGAACTTTTATTTTTGGAATGAACTACATGGCTCTTTATATTCAGAATATTTTGAGTACATGCAATAAACATGAATCATATATTTTTACTAGAAACCAATTTCAAAATAAGAACATAAATGATTTAAGAAAAAACAAAACTTTGCTCTTGTACTTTCAGAAATAGTCTATGAGTTTATCGGTCAATGTGTATTTTTCTCTCACATGTTCCCCTATAAGAATAAATTATAAAGGCATGTTGTATTTGTAGGTGTTCAATAATGTTTTAAGTCCAAAAGTATTGTAAACACTTTTAAGAATATGAGGCATGTAACTATTTTAGCTTTTTTTTTTTTTTAAGATTTTTATTTATTTGACAGAGAGAGACACAATGAGAGGGGGAGTGGAGGGGGAGTGGGAGAGGGAGAGGGAGAAGCAGGCTTCCGGCTGAGCAGGGAGCCCCATGCGAGGCTTGATCCCAGGACCCTGGGATCACAACCTGAGCTGAAGGCAGATGCTTAATGACTGAGCCACCCAGGCGCCCCCCATTTTAGCTTTCTGAAATAGATTTTATTTTCAAATTTTCATTTAATGTAGAGCCTTTGTTCTTCTCAGAGGACATGCCTACATCCTCAAAAAGCAACAAGGCAGAGAATATGATGGAATTAAGAGTGAAGAGTTGGTAGTTTAGGGAAGAACTGTCTGGTAGATTCTGTGTTTGAAGGTGTGAGACCTGAATATGAGACCAGTCTTTGCAGCTGGTGATTGAGAGTCAGCAGCTATCTTTTTTTTTCTTTTTTCTTTTTTTGGTGCAAAAAGGTGGTTTTATTAAAGCATGGGGACAGGACCTCTGGGCAGAAAAAGCTGCTGCCCCAGGGTTTTAAGGCGTGGCTGATTTTATATTTTGGGGTTGGGAGAGGTAAGGAAAACGGAAGTTTTCAAAAGGATTTTCATATGTTAAAGAGGACCTATAAGATATAAGTTAAGGGTGTTTTTCCCTCTAGCAAGGCATTAACATTAAGACAATTGGGAGCTTCCTGGAAGAATATTATACATATTCCACCCAGGAGTGGGGGTGGGGGGAGGTTGCAGGGTGTCAGCTTGTGCTTTGTCCTCAGCTAGCCTTCTGCTCCCTCATCATTTCCCCCCTGAACAATTCTGACCCTTAAATCTTTAAGGTTGTTGAAGGTGGAAGGTCTCATCTTCTGTAACGTCTTCCTGCTGAATAGGGGAATAGAGATGTCCCTACTTATGGGTCAGTATTGGTCAGTTGGGGAACATATAGGGGACTTATGAAAGGGGAGGCACTGAATCCAACGTGGCCAACATACATGAACCTCCTTGAGTAGAAAGGATCATCTGTCAGTCGGAAGTTATGGCAGTGAAGGGGTCTCGGCACTAGGCAGGGAGACACCAGAAATGACAACAAAATAAGGTTAATATTATAATGAGAAAGAGAAATCTGAATAAAAGCCCTTTGATAGTTGACCTTTGATAATTTTTCTCCAGTCCAGGAGTTTTTAAAGCAATCACTAAAGGAAAGAGATCATTTAAAGCACCAATTCAAGTATTCGTGTCAGTTAGAAACCCAGAAATATTTTTGTGGTAATCTGGAATGTATACACAGCATTCTGTTTTTATGATAGAGCAAGTTCTACCTTGTGCAACAGTTAAAACACCTAATGCCATTCTATTTTGTAAAGCTGCTTCACGCATTTGTATTACTTTAGCATTTAATAGAGAAATGCTACTTCAAGTGTCATTTAGGGCTTTGACCATGTACTTATTAAGAGCTTCCATGTGCCAAACAGCATCCTCCAGTCTCAAAGAGGGGACAAAGATGGATGCTAGGTGGTCATACCAATGAGACCAGAACATGTCCACCACTGTTTTAAATTTGGAAGGTTGGCTGGGTTGGTAAAGGTTTTAATAAAACATCGTGCATCCAGGCAAAACCCAGAGCACAGTGGCCTATCCAGGCCAGGGGAAGTCAGCAGATATCTTAATGAACTCCTTGTCACCCTCTCGTACCCTGTCCAGCTAGGCTACCTGCCATCACCCTAGTGACCTGGGAATCAGACCATATTATTATTGTGTCACTGCAACACACTGGACTATGAAAGGGAGTATTTCAGTCCAAAATAAAATAAATATAACTCAAACACTGCCTAGATCTGAACATGGCCTCTTTTGTTGTGGCTTCAAAAGCTATTGGATAGGAGTAACTAATTATTTCATGCTTGATATTAACTGTTGATCGTGAGACTACTCTTTGGAAATAGACCCATCCTAACGGAATATTAAGAAGACATTCATGGGATTGCTATGTTTTAGTACTGAGCAACTTGAAGGCTCATGTTTCATAGAATCATGCCTTGACCAAGCTAAGAATAGTTGGTTATCTCTTAGGAGCCATTCTTCTGATGTCACCCACTACAAAAACTATTTTATGCTGATCAGAAGTTTTTAAGAGAAATATGTTTATCCTCTGCACAGCGATCGGAGTGCAGGAACTCATATATTTAAGAAACGTTTCTCCACCTGAAAGTGAATGAGGTGCTATACTTAGTTATTTGAGAAAGCACGGAGACTCCAACAGCTGGATTCTACTTCTGATCATGTACACGCAATATCTGTGCCCCACGGCTGTCCACTGCTCATCTCCTTCATTCACTCTCCCACACTATGGAGATGTATATTAATAATGGATTGAACTCACATCAGAAAATGGGCTGGTGGTCATACAATACACATGGCACCAGTATTGGGTCTGGTGGCGTGACTATACCACGGTTCTGTTCCATTATCGCCCGAGGAAGCCATTTTCTCAAGTTTGTCCCACTATATTCTATACACATTATTTCAGAAAGAAATCGCTGTGTGTTAAAATCTTACACAAAACTCTATTTTCTGCTTTTCTGAAAGCTCAATTTTGGCAAGACAACTTAAGGACAACTGAGGAAACCAGGAGAAACAGCTCTCTAAATGCATTTATAATTGATACCAAGGCACAGTTTATCATCCAGTGTAAGATTGTTCTATCAGGAGTTATTACTCCATAAATGTCATGATGGGGTTTCAGTTCGTGTGCATATCACCAGGTAAATTCTTACCCAAGGTTGAAAGTTTTACAGTGTTTTTTGGGGAAATGTGTAGTAGCCCTTTGTTTCCTGAGTCCAGACATGTTTTGGTTGCTAGCAGCAAAGACAGAGGGGCAGTGAGATCAGTATTTGGATCTGCTAAGAACTGGTAGACATAGAAACCCTATAGACATAAACAAAAGCAAGCATTCTCCTGGTTGTGACATCAAAATATTCTACTTTGTATGAAGCTTGGGCTTTATTTACTCATCATCAGAGTACTTGCAAGTTAAAAATTAACTTTAAAATACGCAAAATGTAAAACAAAATTTATCCCTTGCCAGGTTGACTAGATAAATCATCGTTCTGATTTCTCATGATAATCTGTAAGGAAGTATATGGATTTCCTTTCAGGAGCCTCATCATTTCCAATAAGCATAAGCATTTGTTAAATTTCTAATATAGCTGAGGCACAGACTATATTGTATTATCATTTCTCCAGAGGAAACTCCTACCATGTAGGGAGGTAAGGAAGACACATTAATGAGTCCAAATGCAAAAATTCAGGAAAGTGCTGATTTCCTGTCAGTGCTGAGAAGTCAGAGGATGGAGAAAGGTTTGAGAGCTGGCACTGTTGTATGGGGTCCTGGGGAAGGTGGGCTTTGAAAAAAGAGACAGGTACTTTCATTCGTAAAGGGATACTCATAGTAAATGACCCAGACTCTGAACCTTAAACAAGTATATATATTTTTTTACTAGCTTTCAAAAACACTGAAACAAAAAAGTTTGTATCATGAAAAATAGTAGAACATGAATTGCCTTACTTGTCAGAGAGGATTTTTGGTTTTGTTTTGTTTTTTTAATTCTTTCAAATCCTCTATATGCCTTTAGGAAGCTTTCAGTGAATATTAGGAATTAGATTAAGTTTTGGTTTAATTCATAATGTTATTTAAGATGTTCTGCACAGAATGGTTTCGAAATGTTGGACTGATACTAACATATTCCCTAATTTGTTTCTATGTATTAAATAACTCCCTAAAATGATACAGGGTTGTATTCATATCATCTTGTTCACATTTCTCTTATGGTGCTTATGGTGAGTCCTGCATTAGGATTACTTGTATTAAATATCTTGCCCACTCACAGATTGTTAATTTTTTGGAAAGAAGTACCATGACTTTTTTTGTCTTTCTATCAACACATCTAACACACATTTTTATCTGTTGGGAGTTCTACTTATATTTGTATATTGATAAATGGATTCATCTGCTCATTAAATAGCAATTTTAGGTAATTTTATCATATGTCTTCATGTGTACTTTTAGAAATTCCTAATGGGCAAAATGACTTAAATAAGTTAAAAAAAATCAAAATTCTGACATTATTTATGAACTCATGCAGGAAAATTAGATTGAAGAGATAATGATTTTGTTAGTGGTGGTGTGGGTTTTTTTGTTTGGTTTGGTTTTAGTTTTGGTTTAAAGATGTTTCAAATTTGTGTAGCCTGGTCCAGGAGACATTCCTGTACAACCAGAAGATGGACACACACTTCACTACTGTGCCTGCATTTGTTACCGCTTGTCTTTCTGAGAGGTCTGAAATAGAATTGAGTATAAGACAGCAGAATGGGCAGACCGAAAACTTCACAAAGTCTTCAGAACTGGAAGATCTGTCCTTCATGTGCCCTTCAAGTGCACATCACCACTAACCTCTATCCATCTTCACAGGACAGGACTGATGTTTGGGTCTCTATCCCCATATATCAGTGTGGCATGGCTTTCATAGAAACAGGAAAAAAGAATTGATAACTAATAGTGCAACAATACTGAGGGTTTTCAGACACGTTCATAACAAGACATTATGTGAGGGACACTGTGTATATAAAGCACATGTTAATCATAGAGGTTGTTATTAGTATAGCTCTTTACTTCATCAAATAAATAAATAGTCTTAACCTTGACTCACCTTTGACAACATGAAAGTTCAACTGACACTTTAAACTTAGAAGTGCAACAACTTTCTCTTTTATGATGTTGTGATTGTGCAACTGTGCCGACCTTTCATGTAAAAATCAACTATTGGTTTTGAGTTCTTTTTATTTTGGGGGGGGGGCTTGTTATCCAGTCCCTGTGCTCTTGTAACCTTTCAGTGTTTTCTGAATTTCACTGCTTCTTAACATGTCTGTCAGAGAGAGGGATTTTTTTTTTTTTTAATAGAAGAAAAAGATTTACATGAGATCATCATACAATAATCTAAAATTTTGTATTTCTTTTCAAAATGTATAAAAAATTCAGCACACTCCTTGCTTAAAAGCATGGTTTGAAACAACTTTTTCTATGATATGACTCTAACCATTTGGCAAAGGAAAAACGAGAGGGAGCACTCGTAAGATGTTGGGGAGAGAGCCAGTGACACTATGTTCTCAGTTTTCATGAGAGATGCTGTGATGCTCATGGAAATTATGGGAAAAGAGTGCATGATGTGCAAGTAGAAAGACAATTAATAATATGATTAAAAATAATATCTTTCAGGGCCCCTGGGTGGCTCAGTCTGGTAAGTGTCTGCCTTCAGCTCAGGTCATGATCCCAGAGTCCTGGGATGGAGCCCCACATCAGGATCCCTGCTCAGAGGGGAGCCTGCTTCTCCCTCTCCCTCTACTGCTCCCCCTCCTCACTCGCTCTCTCTCTCTCTCACTCAAATGAATAGATGAAAAGTCTTTTAAAAAATAAATAAATAAAAGTAATACCTTCCCTAAATATAAGAGGCTAGTGTCCTTGAGCTAAAGCCCCATCTTTTAGCCTGGAAATAAGCAGACATTGAATAAAGCTGATAAATTTATGATTAGACATAAAATTACCTTATTTAGACTTTGGAAAATAGTAGGGGAGAAAGGGAAAAAAACAAAAATTGTTTTAAGAAATTACTACGGGCACTAGGATGACGTAGACAAGTAGCTGGTATTCATTTTATGTAATCCTGTGTGCTTTGGTGTGTTGTAATTTACGTCCATGTGACTACATAACTTTGGACTTCATTTTTATTAAAAGACATGAAATACATTTTCTTAATGTATTATTTTCTGACATAAGTGCAAAGGGACAGTGAGGAGAACAGATTGGGTTCTAGAGATTCTCTCTACAGAAGCAGAAAGGGGGGACTCACTCGGGAGGACAGAGAGGGGAAAGTGTGCCCTGGTGCTCATCCTCTGTAATTGACATTTTCATTTAGAAAAAACCAGCATGGATGTCAGGGCCAGTGTAGGGTCCCCCCCCCCACTTCCCTCAAGGGGTTCAAAATTGAAACAAGCAAGTGACAGAAGAAGCTACCAACTTCCTTTTATAGGCATCAAGGGCAAATAAGAAAGCTAGCCCAAGAAAAATAATAAGGGATCAGAACAAACAAGGTGTTGTAAATGGACTACCAATTTGCAATCCTGTGTGTGTGTTTTAGGGAAGGTTCAAGCAATAAAAATGTAATTTTAATAGATAAATGAAAAGAAAATATATTTTAGCGATATAAAGCTCAGATAAATCTTTATGTTTGGATAATTTCAGTAACAACAGCTAATTTACCACCTGGTGGATATATGATCCAACTGTGTGAAAACTTCCTAATCTAGGCCATGGGATTTGAGTTACAGTGGAAACATGCAGGCAGAATAGGGTTGCAGCCTATAATTCAAGCCTAGAAAGCCAACCCAGAATATGTCATTTGACCCCTCCAAAATCACACTATTAATTCTGATTGATGTTATAAACTCTAATAAAAGGTCTGGACTGGAGGAAATTTGAAATATTTGGCTAAAACGAGATTTGAAGACAACTGTCAGATCCACTTTTTAGCTTTCTGCCTATCCCTCATTACCATGCCTCAGTGCAAACTGATTATGTCACTGGGGAAGCGCCTATCTCTGTAATGAAGAAATATTATAGCATCCTTTGGTTCTCAATCCTGCAGGGAAAGAATTAATAACTAATCACATAATCTCTTCTATAATTTATTCTTCATAATCCTTGGAGTATAACAGGACTAAAATTGTAAAGGAAGTGAGAATCATGAGACTATTAATATTTGTTGTTTTCATTACACTCTTCTTATTTTGGTTTGACTGTGATGAAAGCCATCAATTTGAAATGTATTATAAAATTTGAAATCTATTATGCCTGATTTACCTAGCAGATATTCAAAAGAAAGTGACAAGAATATTTTTAAAGAGCAAAATAAACTCTTTTGTGAGCCTTTTGGACTTCTGCCAAAACGAAAGCAATAAAGAATATGAAAAAAAAAAAGAGTTTGAGGATAATAATTTCCAAAGTTCCTTTAACTGGGGACATTTTTCCCTTTCCTTCCAAGTTTCAAGTGATGGAATTGAGTGATGGAATTTAGAATTACTTCTTAGAAGTGGTTCATGTTAAAAAGTTGTTCCCATGAACTGAGTGTGTTAAAAGAAAAGATTGCCATTAAGAACTTTTGAGCTTAGATAATTCACCAACTAAGCAAAATTAAATGCCTTCAAAGAAAAAATAATAGGGAAAATAATAGGAATAAAAGTGACAAAATATGAAATACGATATCTGACTTTTCCTAAGCTGAAATACCAGGCAGAGCATGGAATAAAAGTTAAATTATAAAAGGGAAAAATTATGAGGACTCATCTCTCACCACTGCAACCCCTATTCCTCCTCAATTTTGATTCAAACAAGAAAAAATAAAGGGTAAAAGGGGCATTTACATCCCTTAACCCTCTATTATTAAGTAGGAAAATGCTGTGTTTAAAATGGGGAGATACTTTTCTCTGAAGATGCCCCATTAGAGGACACCATGGATGCCACACAACCACTTCCTGCCATGTCCCAAACCTTTTACTGTGTTGTCGGCTCACGTGTGCAGTTGCAGGAAACTAGCTAGTTCTGGAGAAAAAATAAATAAATAAATAAACTCTATTATTAACGAATGTCAGCCACAGACATCGTGAACACGTGTGTGTGTGTACAGATGCGGGTCATAATGGAGGAGGCGTAAATATATTGTATGCATGTATAAATATCGTAATATATAAATACAATATTCTACAAAATCTGGAACCACATTTTACATTTCTATTTAATTTATCATGGGCACTTCTAAGAAGTCATTTAAGGAAATAAGCCTGCATGTTATAAGTTACTACAGTTTGGGGGTTGAGGCTTATTGCAGGGTAGCCCAGGACCCACTGGCTGGGACACATGTACTGCCGAATTTGCTCTTTTCAACAAGCTAATAAATGTGGAATTTTTTAAAAGGATTTACTTATTTATTTGAGAGAGAGAGAGCACGAGCAGGGGGGAGGGGCAGAAGGAGAGAATCTCAAGCAGACTCCCCACTGAGCTTGGAGCTGATGTGGGACTCGATTTCACAACCCTGAGATCGTGACCTGAGCTGAAATCAAGAGTTGGACACTTAACCTACTGAGCCACCCAGGCGCCCCTACATGTGGAATTTTTATGCCAGTTGTAATGATGCAGACAAAAAGGGAAAAGAAAACATTTAGGGAGACTAAACTGTCTAGCAAATACCAGATCTGGCCTTACTACAATCAGTTTTCCAGCTGTATCTCTGTGAATGTTCTACCACATGCGTGTGAGTTTCAATTCGTAATCATTACTATTCATTATTATCTTAGAAAGGAAGGAAGGAAGAAAGGAAGGAAGGAAGGAAGGAAGGAAGAAAAGAAAGAAAGGAAAGAAAGAAAAAGACAGAAAGAAAGAAAGAAAGAAAGAAAGAAAGAAAGAAAGAAAGAAAGAAAGAAAGAAAGAAAGAAA
>NW_022589730.1:5806602-5887324 GCF_004348235.1 Phoca vitulina | reverse complement strand
AAAGAAAGAAAGAAAGAAAGAAAGAAAGAAAGAAAGAAAGAAAGAAAAAGAAGAAAGACAATAAAATTCCATATACCTGATTTAAAGACCCATTCGTTGTGAGTTGGGTGTGGGGTGAGGAAGAGGTAGTAAGTCCTCAGCACTAAAACAACCCTTGTCACCCTCCATTTCTGTTGGGACGGAGAAGACTATTACTATTACTATTGAGACTGTTTGCTTGTAACACTGAAGGGAAATTTAGGCTTTCCTTTAGACTATCTTGAAAAAAAAATAAGAAAAGTGGAAAATAAACCAACTGAAAGCAAATGACAGATAGACAAGATTCTGAGTGTCTGTGATGCCCACGAGCTAAAGAAGCAGAGCCAGGATGAAGGACGTGGAATGAAAACAGGGTCAGAGAGGAATCTTTCCAGCAAAGCAATAGTTAAGGGTATGAAAGAAAAAAGCCAAATTATATACAGATGCCTGTTTTCAAACTGCACTCATAGAAACTGAAAATGTTTCTGTCCTTCTTAGATTGACTTCTAAAGCTTTATTGAAGAAGGAAAATATACTATTTTCTACCCCCCACGTATTGGTGCTTTGAGATCTACTACAGGATTTTTCTCCTGCAGCATCTAAAGCAGCACTGGTCCTTGTTTAAAGTATAAACATATAAAAATATGATAAATATAGTGCATGCCACTTTTGCCCTAATTTTAATTTGATCTTTAAATGTAACACCTTTGATTTTTCTTATAAAATAAATTCAACTCAAATGAAATTGATAGAACAAGTAAGAACAAGAGTCAGAATGTAGGAAGAAGAATAATCAGGCTGATTGGCTATTTAAGAGCTAAGAGGGGGCACCTGGGTGGCTCAGTCGTTAAGCGTCTGCCTTCGGCTCAGGTCATGATCCCAGGGTCCTGGGATCGAGCCCTGCATTGGGCTCCCTGCTCCACGGGAAGCCTGCTTCTCCCTCTCCCACTCCCCCTGCTTGTGTTCGCTCTCTCGCTGTGTCTCTCTCAGTCAAATAAATAAATAAAATCTTGAAAAAAAAAAAAGAGCTAAGAGAGGACAAAAAGGAATAGGTTGCATGAAATATGTCAGTGAAAAGTACCTTGATGAGCAGAGGGACAAAGAAGTTGACATCCGGGACTTCCTTAAGGAATGCCGGATGCCTACAACCTGCAGAACCCGCATGGAGAAGATCTACACTCACAGTGAGCTTTACGGTAGGAGTCTTGGGCCATGTGGTATCAGCTTGACCTCTGGAGGGACAGGAGACTCAGGTGAGTCACACAGGTGGTCAGTCATGTCCATGGGACCAACCCCCAATAAAATCTCTGGACACCATGGGCTGGGTGAGTGTTCCCGGTTGGCAGTCCTCCCTGAGTGTTGTCATACATCCTCGCTAGGACACATAAACACCGTTCGACTCCAGTGAGGGTGCACAACAGGAATCTCCACACCTGGTCTCTCCTGATCCCGCCCTATGCACTTGTTCCATCTGCTGATAGTAATCGGTATCCATGAACTGTAAATATGGATATAAGAGCTTTACCAAGTTCTGTGGGTCCTTCTGGTGAATCATTGAACCTGAGGGTGACCTTGAGCCCTTTCCAAATTTACAAATGTCTTAAGGGGGAATGTGGGAAGATTCTGCCTCTTTTACTCCAGCAGCCCATCATATCGCATTCCTACCCGTACATTGCCACCAGACAGCTGTCTGGAGGAGGACCAGAGGAGAGGCATGCATTGGAGCGAAGAACAGATGTGAAAACCACGGGGTACTCCAGGATCAGAAGTCAGTTGATAGGTAACCTTATAAATATTTTCTCATGTTTTTGTATATACATATAAAGTTTGGAAACATCATCAGAGGGTGCCTGGGTTGCTCAGTTGGTTAAGTGACTGCCTTCGGCTCAGGTCATGATCCCGGAGTCCTGGGATCGAGTCCCGCATCGGGCTCCCTGCTCAGCAAGGAGTCTGCTTCTCCCTCTGACCCTCTCCCTTCTCATGCTGTTTCTCTCTCACTTGCTCTCTAATAAATAAATAAAATCTTTAAAAAAAAAAAAAGAAAACATCATCAGAAATTCAGAAAAAATGTGAAGTACAATCTGAAGCAATGTGTCACAGCACCGCGCACCTGTACCCCCTGAGCTAGCGAAGGTGAGTGTCTTTGACGTGACTGCACTGGGTGCCCACACGGCTATGCAGTAGACATTTGGTCTAATCTGTAACACAATCTGCCACGGGACAATAACCAATGTTCTTGGCAGTTTGCAAGTTCACTTTTCACAGATTAGAAGGGTGATTTCCCTGCAACCTGATGGCCCTGGGTGAAATGAGCATTCAACAAGTTTGAGAAGCAGAGAGGCCTGCTCAGACCACAGACCCAGAGGGTGCCATTTTGGATTTGATAGTGCTCATGTGCTTACGGTTTTCTTTCATTTTAATATAAAACATAATTCCATTGAATATTCAAATAAGCAAATTCTTCATTGATAATCACAGCAGAGGATAACATGAAAGACAAGTAGATAAAACGTGTTGGTCGGTGTGGGGTTGGGTGTGTGTTGGAAAAGTGATTTGGAGAAAGCACCTTTTATCACTGGCCACCAGCCTGGATTCAAAATGGCATCCAATGGGAGCAGATCCATTTGACTTTTCCGAGGATAATGCAAAGCTAGGTGACACAGACACAAGTGACATTATTTTGTTTAGACTTTCAAAGGGCACTTCATACGGTATAGGAGATAAAAAGCCATTTTGAAATGCAGTCTCTTGGGGTTGCTGAAATCAAACAAAGTGCATTGAAAAGTGGTTAAAAGAAAGATACAAAGCACTTGATTTTGTGGCCGGCCAAAAGCATGCTCCTCACTGACATTTGTTAATTTTTTATATACTCATTGATCAAATATCTATCACTTTGATCCTTTTCTCCATGGAGATAATAGTGTCAACTCTTCACTCTGAACCCAGGAAGGAGCTCATTGAACAGGAAACGGGCAGAGAAGGGTGCTTATTCTACTTGGGCTCCCATTGTTCACAGTTCTATATGCTGCTTGCTGGTAGGACCTCACAAAACCATTGCTCTCCAGAAGCAGAAGGGTTTTGGGCACACACATCCAGCTGCCCTTCTGCCTGCCCTTCCTGCTTTACAGAGGACAGGTGCTGGGCGGCTGCGTCCCCTCTTGCACTCAAATACAGACCTGCCTGGAGATCGACCGCCCATGCAGATGGATGAGGGACTCCATCTGGTCTATTGGTACATGAGCAATCCATCTGAATCCATGAAGAAAACTGGGCTGCCTTCATGCCTCTAAAGTCTAATATGTTACATACTTTTTCAGCCAAAGGAGCATGCCCAAAGTCTTTTTCTTAAATTTTTTTATTGCTATGTTAATCACCATACATTACATCATTAGTTTTTGATGTAGTGTTCCATGATTCATTGTTTGTGCATAACACCGAGTGCTCCATTCAGTACGTGCCCTCTTTAATACCCATCACCGGGCTAACACATCCCCCCACCCCCTCCCCTCTAGAACCCTCAGTTTTTTTCTCAGAATCCATAGTCTCTCATGGTTTGTCTCCCTCTCTGATTCCCCCCCTTCATTCTTCCCCTCCTGCTATCTTCTTCTTTTTTTTTTAAACATATAATGTATTATTTGTTTCAGAGGTACAGGTCTGTGATTCAACAGTCTTACACAATTCACAGCACTCACCATAGCACATACCCTCCCCAATGTCTATCACCCAGCCACCCCATCCCTCCCACCCCCCTCCACTCCAGCAACCCTCAGTTTGTTTCCTGAGATTAAGAATTCCTTATATCAGTGAGGTCATATGATACATGTCTTTCTCTGATTGACTTATTTCACTCAGCATAACACCCTCCAGTTCCATCCACGTCATTGCAAATATGCCCAAAGTCTTTAAAAAAATGTTACAATGACCTCGGGGATTATAGGAAAAATTTGGATTAGGTTTTCCTTAGGATAGGGGATGGCAGACTATGACCCAAGGACCAAAACACAGTCACCCTGATCTATTTATGAATTGTCCTCTGATTTCATCAAAGCAGCAAAGTTGAATGTGGTGACAGAGGCAATATGGTCCCAAGCCTAAAATATTTACTATCTAGTCCTTTATAGGAGAAGTTTGCTGATCCCTGTATGTAGAAATGTATGCATACATGAAGGTTTGATATTGTGAGAGTTTAAAAAATAAAACACAAAGAGTGATTGCATATAATATTGTGAGATGTGTGTTAATGAGAAGAAAGACACATAGAGATATATGTATATATATGATATAAATTAATTGTGATATATATATAATGGTGGTTAAAAATACAGTAAACTAGAAGTCACTTCCAGGACACAAACAAACAGAGCCAAACTCCAGGTATTTGAAATTAACTTTCATAAAGTTATGGAGATTATGAAAAGTTAATTTTCAAACCAGAAGGGAAATAAAAGACAATGGTATATAAAAATATTCAAGGCTTGGAACAAAAGTTTCTGATAACTTAAAATTTATTACTTTTCGTTCTTAAAGTGAAAGTAGCATCCATGACGTAAACACATCTTTGGTTTTCTTCCTCTCTCTCTTTTCTCTCTCTGCCTCCTACCCGCTCTAATTTAATATAGCACTTCTCTGATTATTTGGTACAATTTCTCTCTCTAGCAGGAACTTAAGATTTTGGATCTATTAACAGTGCATACATTATTTATTAACTTGCATCAGGAGTAATTTTGCAATTGGCAAGCTTCAGAAAGCTGCAGAAAATAATCAGACCACCACCAACATGTGTATTACCTCTCAGCAGTCCCGGACAGATAAAAACATTTAAAAGGAACCTTCTTTTCTGTTAGTTGGAGATGGGAAGTATAACAAATCGCCTGTTTCATTCATAGTCTCCCCTCTGTCCATGCAGCAATTAATTTGTGCATTAACACAAAGGCTTAAAAAGTACACAGACATTAATCTTAAAATGCTCTGGAGGCCCATATGAACTATTATTATACATCAGTCTGGGGAAAATAAAAGGTGTCTCAGCTGTATTTTTGCCCACTTTGGCAGGCGGTCTGCAGGGCTGAGACACAGAACCATTGTCAGGTTACACAGTCGCCTGGGATGTGACCTGTGATAACTGATTACAAGCAGAGGTAACTCACAGCACTGTATCTACAAGTGCATTTCTTGTTTTATGTCCCTGCTACTACCCTTGAGGGAGTAGTCAGCAATGCACAAGTCTGGGACTTCATTTACAACAGATGACAGCTATCTGAAGCCAGCTATGTATCAGGTACAGCGAGTGTATGGGTCGGATGCGTGAGGATTGCTACTGTGTGTGAGTAGCCTGGCTGGGAGAGAAGCTGGCAATGTGGGAAATGCAGGGGCAAAATATAATTGAGAAATGGTTGCAAAGGGGATGGAGTACATCTCAGGCTTAGGAATGCAACGCTGTAGTCAGAAAAAGAAAACATTTGAGATTGGATACAATGTTTGCTCTGCCCAGGTTCAAATTTCCCATTTCATCACAATTTCTCAATAGATCTCTTATTTTATTAACGTGGCAGGAACTCGTGTGACCTAATCTGACTGACGCGTTAAGGCACCTCTCTTTGACTAGGTTTGATACAAAAATAAAGAGTAAAGAAAAATTTATCTATTTTATTTTGCTTTTATTTTGAGTTTTAAAAGAAACCAATATATCACAAATGCTGAATGCATATTTAGAGCCTTTGGAAACAGACAATAGTGGAAAATGAATCCTACTTTTAAGGATACAGTTTAAAATTTCAGTCTTCCAAGCATAATTTAGGTTTGACATTATGAGAAAATGCCTTCATGAGTCACAGGGTTTTTAGAAGCCGGTTACCTTAGTGATTTTATTTATCTCTCTGATACTGTCTGAAATGTGCTTGGTGATACCTGCTGGCAGTTGCTAGTTTTAAACTACGGTAAATTGAAAGCAAGTTGCTTCTAGGACATTGAACTTAGAATTCCTTTTCTATTTTGGCAAGTGGTACACAAATCATGTAAATCATACCCTTGTAAGGCTTTTGTCTTAATATTTAGAGAAGCCTCACATTAAAAATCAGCAATCTTACAACAGGTGCATAGATTCCGATAACATACATAGACCTGCATCTACACAAACACACACATTCCTACATGTTGCTTTAGAAAGTAATAAACATGTTACCGGGAATCCAGAAATTAAATTACAATTGAGTAAATCCAGATTTACATTACAAAAAGGCAGATCTAAAAGGTATGATAAGCACAGATTAAACTTTTACAATTAAATTAAAAGGAATCTATTGAATGGTTAGTTTCATCAAACCAGACCAATTTAATGAGCCATTAATATTTGCATTATTTTTATAAGCCCTGATAGATGGATAGAAAATGCCCCTAAATGGAGGTGCAATGGCCTGAATATTTGTGTCCCCACTCAGTTCATATGTTGAAATGCTAATGCCCGACCTGATGGTATTCAGAGGTGGGACCTTTGGGAGGTGATTAGTGTGAAGGCGGGGCCTCACAAGTGGGATTAGTGCTGTCAGAAGAGACCCCACAGAGCTGCCTACCCCTTGCACCCTGTAAAGACAAAGCAAGAAGGCACCATCTATAAACCCCGAAGCCCTCACTGAACATAGGATGTTCCAGAACCCTGATCCTGGACTTCCAGTTTCCAGAACTGTGAGAAATAAATGTGTATTGTATGTAAGCCTGTCTATGGTATTGTAGTAGCCTCAACAGACTAAGACATAAGAGATGTCAAAAGTGTGGTTTGGAAATCAAAAAATGAATTCCCTCCAAAAATCCATTCCATATTCAATGGAAGTTCAAAGCTCTTCCTAAAATCTCTGTGAGTTCTTTAGAAGCTTATATTGTAGCAGTCACCTCTTATTCCAAATTCTTTCTTTTTTTTTTCTTATTCCAAATTCTTGCCTCTGTGGACTTGTTATTTCAATTATGAGTCATCTCACTGCTGTTATCTGAGTTACCAGCCTCAGGCAATCCGACTTCCTGCAGAATCTCTACACCTGCCGAAGCACGTGCGAGGACACGCGCATTCTCACACACGCACACCGGCGTGCAAGGGCTGTGAAGTGGGATACGGAGGAGCGGAAGGGGACATGAACAAGGCAACTTCATATTGAATATCTCCTAACCTTATGCTTCATTCCACACAGACCCAAGCCTTTGGGACCAGGTGTCTTCCTCCTTCCTGACTTTCTTCTTCGAGGCTCTTCCTTCTGGATATTACCCTCAGAACTCCAACGTCTATTATGCAGAGGAGCTTGGCTCCCTCTAGTCTTCGGGCTTAGTTTAGACCCATTTTGCCTTCCAATCCTTTTCAAAATGTTTAGCAGATCAAAACGCCTAGCTTGTAACAAGATGTTAGAACGCAGTTGTAATTACACATTGCAATTATAGTCTGCATTCATGTTTATCTTCCGCACAAGTTAAAATCAACCTAAGAAGCAAACATTTTCATATAGAAATGAAGGACTATAGTAACATTACCAAGATTAATAGGACTCATCTCACTTCTATTTTTTCAACAAACTTAGTTCTACTCCTGTTCTCACTCAGAACCTTTTATTTCACTTCTCATCACTTTTTTTTTTTTTTTGAGTTCTCGCCTCCTCTGTCAAATACTGTGCCTGTTATCCTAGAATTATGACATCTGTGTTTAATGAAATTACATTCTGAACCCCTGGGACTCTCTCCAGGATCATTATCAATCCGCGCACTGGCTCCAGGCTTCAAAACCAATGAACTCACTAAGCACTAACTCAGCAGTTCTCAAAGTTTGGTCTTGGAACCTCTAACCCTCTTAAAAATATGGGAGACCCTCAAAGAGTTGCTGTTTATGAGGGTGATGTCCAGTGATGTGCTGGAACCGACCAGCAGACTCTCCAGAACTGATTTTGAGCATTTACTCCCAACTTTGCATTTAGTAAGCATCCTTAGTAGCTTGAAAATGCCCATAGAGGGAGTCTTTCAGTAATGTGGTGGAGCCGGCTGGCGAGAATGATTGGTAAATTTTCAAAAAAATTGCAAGCCAGTCTTCAAAAAGATTCATGACTAAAAATTAAAATCCATAAACTTGCAAATAATCTATATTACAAACAAAATTAATAAATTTTACTATATTTTTCTATTACCTATTCTTTTGAGGTTATGTCTGGTCTCTCTGTAAAGTAGAAATATTATGTCCTGTTATGCTATATTATGCACCTCTTCACGGCTCTCTATTGGGTGATGCTAGGTCACTTGAAATTGGCTGAGGCAGGAATATTTACACCACAGTGATTGGCAAATGCTACAAAGCAAGGTTTGATTTGTTGCTTTGTTGATTAAAGAACATATTAATAATGAAGATTAAGTTTACTGTGTGTCAAGTCTGTGTAAAAAAACTGAGGAAATAATCTTCTAGTATTAAAAGATATTATTCAGCCTAAGAGCCATTCTTAGGAAGGACTGAAGTACCAATTCAGAGATTTGTTTTTTCGCTCGTAAATGTAGACATTTATGTTGGAATTTCTCTCAGAGAATTTGTTATTAGATGTTTGTCATCATAGCCCTGGAGTATTCACCACAAAGAAATTGGCAAACCTCAATCAGCATCACCACGTTTTTGTTTTGTTTTGTTTTGTTTTTCCAGCGAATCAGATTGCCAGCATACCACTGGTTGTATTTATCAATGTTCACTCTTTTAAGACAATTCTTATTACATTGAAAAATAACAACCCAGTAAATGTCAATATGAATAATATAACAAATAAACTGATAATATACACATAATTTTAACAAAATTAACTATGTTTACCCAAACAAAAAAAATAACTTAGTGAGAATGGAATTGGTTTATAGTTTTATGAAACTTTTTAATGCCTTCTTAATGGTTTAATAGAAGACAGATTTTTTTTTTAATTTTTTTATTGTTATGTTAATCCCCATACATTACATCATTAGTTTTAGATATAGTGTTCCATGATTCATTGTTTGTGCATAACACCCAGTGCTCCATGCAGAACGTGCCCTCCTCAATACCCATCACCAGGCTAACCCATCCTCCCACCCCCCTCCCCTCTAGAACCCTCAGTTTGTTTTTCAGAGTCCATTGTCTCTCATGGTTCTTCTCCCCCTCCGATTTCCCCCCCTTCATTCTTCCCCTCCTGCTACATTCTTCTTCTTCTTTTTTGAAGACAGATTCTTATACCTGCTTCTGGAATCAATCTGTTGCAATAAATTGTTTTGCCTTAAATACATGAAGAAAAGTGAGTGTCACTCAGATACGTAGTTTAGAAAGGAAGAAACTCAGCAGCCAGCTGACGGGCTTTCCAAAGATTCTGCTATCCAATAGATACTGTCGATTCATCAGCATTGAACTCGAGGCTAACAGCACTGTAACTCATGGCTGAAGGAAGCGAACCGAACACACATATTTTCTCCACAAGGTACATGACAGCCTTCTTAAGTTCAGGAACTGTTAAATTAATTAATCAAGGAGGTCATTAGATGGATGTGGCTCTCATGCCAAGTAGCCTACCTGAGCAAGCCAAAATCTAAGCCTATAAATGCCTCAAGTTTATGAAATTGAAACACTAAGGATAACCAATCACACACAGCCAGCGAGGCTTTAAGCTCTAGCCAATCAATAATTTGCTGACTGTTTCTACCTTCTCTCTTTGTCTGCTTGGTCTCCTGGCGGTGGGGAGCTCCTAACCACTTCCAGATTGCTGCTGCCTGATTGGAAGCCAGTTTTGCTCAGATAAATCCTTAACATTTTTAATATGCCTCAGTTTATCGTTTAACAGAACAGCACTACTCTTGGGGGCCATTTTAAATAGTGAAATCACAAAACAAAACAAAACAAAACAAAACAACCCACAAAGCCATAGAAGAACATGGCAGAAAATAAGCTGCAAAAGGGAGACTCGATGAGAGCATGGGAGCTGAGACAGGCGGGCAGAGCACAGCCTCAGCTGGGAGTGGTAACTGCAAGTGTCTGCTCTGGGCATGTCCGAACGACCGAGCCTGAGTATTGATTTGGGGTTACAAATAAATTATGGCAAGTGGGTGAATTCACAGATACAGAATCCATCAATAGTGAGGCTTGACTGTACATGTGTGTCTATATATTATATATATTTTTAAGAAATTAGAAAATATATATCTATCATATATATGATACCAGCTGTTTCTCTAATTTCTTAAAATACACAAAAACTAAAGCATGTTTTCAAGGACCTTGTTTATCTATACTTCAGAACCAGTTTTTCAGCACAGATTTTAACAAGGAAGCCGTAACACATGAACATGACAGAACATTGAACACAGGAACACACATCAGTTGTACTAGGCTTAAAGAAAGCATGATGTAGTTCTTCCATCAAAATTAAGGCAATCGTTGGCAAGGATGTGGAGAAAGGGGAACCCTCCTACACTGTTGGTGGGAATGCAAGCTGGTGCAGCCACTCTGGAAAACAGTATGGAGCTTCCTCAAAAAGTTGAAAATAGAGCTTCTATATGACCCAGCAATTGCACTACTAGGTATTTACCCCAAAGATACAAATGTAGTGATCTGAAGGGGTACGTGCACCCCAATGTTTATAGCAGCAATGTCCACAATAGCCAAACTATGGAAAGAGCCAAGATGTCCATCGACAGATGAATGGATAAAGAAGATGTGGTATACACACACACACACACACACACACACACACACACACACTGGAATATTATGCAGCCATCAAAAAACGAAATCTTGCCATTTGCAATGATGTGGATGGAACTAGAGGGTGTTATGCTGAGCGAACTATGTCAATCAGAGAAAGACATGTATCATATGACCTCACTGATATGAGGAATTCTTAATCTCAGGAAACAAACTGAGGGTTGCTGGAGTGGGGTGAGGGGTGGGAAGGATGGGGTGGCTGGGTGATAGACATTGGGGAGGATATGTGCTATGGTGAGTGCTGTGAATTGTGTAAGACTGATGAATCACAGACCTGTACCTCTGAAACAAATAATACATTATATGTTAAAATATATATATATATATAGTAGGAAGGGAAAAATGAAGGGGGGGGGATTGGAGGGGGAGCATGGGGTGTTGTACGCAAACAATGAATCATGGAACACTACATCAAAAACTAATGATGAAATGTATGGTGATTAACATAACATAATAAAATAAAATTAAAAAAAATTAAGGCAATCGTTCATTGGCAGAAAACAGGGACATAAGAAAGCTGATTGGTAACAAACCCTAGAAATGTGGGAGAAATCAGAACACAAGGTGGGTGCAGGAGAAAGTTGCCTAGAAGGTGGTAGCCATGGAAGAAACAAAAGTGGTGGGAAAAATGGAGAAATTGATGAAACGTGTCAATTGAAAACACCCCCTTAAATGCAGTGGAAGAAGCTACAAGGTTAGAAAATTAGCGGAGAAATTGACACATTGGCAATTAGGTGTGTGTATTCTAACCCTGTAAGGTTTGGTTCTGACAAGAGAGGGCACATCAACAACTTGATTCCACCCCTTTTTGTGAAGATTTCACATAGGAAGACAGCAAATTAAACCATAAATTCTAACAGCGTATTCAGTTATACACAAAGAAATATCAGGACAGATCTAAGGGTATTACAGCAGAATGTCAAGCATATGGATTTTTCCCGTAAAATGCAAAGAGGAAAAAAAAACACTAGAAAACTGACAAACACAAAAGACAACTTTGGCCTCTTAATTGCAAGAGCTGAAAGTACTTTTTAAGTACCTTATTAATTTAATATACGAGTAACAGGACCATAAAATATGAAAGCCAGGAACTACCCTCCAAATCGTGGAAAAGAAATCCCTTATTTTATTTGATCACACAAAGAAGTGACAGGGCTTGCTAATTTTAACACTAAATGTCGTTCCCTAAATCGTATCCTGGAGGATTTTGTGCAAATAATGCTGAATAGACCATGGGATGCTATCTCAAGGCAGAAACGTCGGCAGTACCCCCAGCTCATATTCTGCACTATCTGAAACCTTTGGTCATTGCTCAACTGAGATGTGCTCATATATAAGAACTGAGGGTATATTATCTCACAGGATCATTAAAAAAAATTAGTTTTATGCACAAATATGAATATATTTTTAGGACAGTGACTTTGGCATTTCAAAGTCATGATGCAGCAAGAGATGACTAGTGGAATATTTTAAAGTATAATTAGAAGAATCACAGAGTTGAAAAATCATTTAGTATTGTTAGGAAAAGTATTTCTGACCATTGTGTGAATCTTGTGGAGTTTTTAAATTCATCTATCCTGCTTCCTGAATGATTGCCAAATTTGTTCACAGAAGTAATCAATGAACTGATGATAACTTGAATTAGAAGAGCTTTACTGTTTTTAATGAGATAGACCTAATAAATCTCATTTTAGAAAACATTTGGTTATTAGAATATTACTGAGGTTTTTGAATTTAGCAAATCTTATACATTTGTTATAAAACACAAACGTACATTACATTACTTTTTTTCCTTATATATGAAAAACAAATTTTCTGAATGGAGGCATGTGAAGGAATAGGGAAGACTGGTCTGACAGTTACACAGCTTAGTGCGTACAATAATATGGATAGTTTCTAACTTATTCCAGGATTTTTTTTTTTACTTACAATATTATGTGAAAATAAGTTTTAATGTAAAGACTTCCACAGAAAGCTAGATTTATCATTCATAGTCAACAAAAGACATTTGATTTTATTAGAGAATGACATATTAGTTGGGGCAGTACTAGCTACTTCAAGAAAGAAACCCCCAAATACCTAATTCAGAATGAAAAATGCTTATTTTTCTCTCATATGAAGTCTGAAATAGATGGTCTTGGTCAACAAGGAAGCTTTCGCAGCAAGAGGTAATTCAAAGACTCAGACTTTCTATTTTGTGGCTTTGTGATCTTCAACAAAGTTGCCACACTTGTCTTCAGTAAATCATTGGAAAATGAAAGCAAAGAGGCATGCACATCACTTCTGCTCAGATTCAATTGTTAAAAGATGCTCAGATGCCCCTACATTGTTGCAAGAGCAGCCCGAAACTGTAATCAAAGTTTGGTGCTGGTATCTGGCAAGAAACCTGTATTATTTGGGAGAACATTTGCCGCCGGGGGGGCGGGGGGGGGGGAGGGGGCGGGGACAAGGATGTATTTGTCACAAATGAAATTTGAACTCCTAAAACTTAAACCTGATTTATTATTAACAAGGAAATATTAAGCAAAAGAGTGTGAGTATCATATAGAACAGTAATGCTGCCCTAAAAATTCTCTGTGCTGTCTATTCATCCCTCCCTCTCCTCAAGCCCTGGCAATCACTGATCCTTTTACTGCCTCTATAGTTTCACCTTTTCCAAGATGTCATATAGTTGGAATCATACCATATTTGGCCTTTTCATATTGACTTCTTTCACTTAGGAACATGCGTTTAAGTTTCTGCCATGTTTTTTCATGGCTTCACAGCTCGTTCCTTTTTAGCACTGAGTAATGTTCCATTTTCTGAATACACCACGATTATTTATCTGTTCACCTACTGAAGGACATCTTGGTTACTTCCAAATTTTGGCAAGTATGAATAAACCTGCTATAAACATCCATGTGCTGGTTTTTTGTGTGGACGTATGTTTTCAATTCCTTGGAGAAGTACCAAGACGCATGATGGCTGGGTCATATGGTAACAGCATATTTAGTTTTGTGAGCAACAACCAAACTGTCTTCCAAACGGACTACCCCATTTTCCTTTCCCACCAGCAATGAATGAGAATTCCTGTTGCTCCTCATCCTTGTCAGCATTTGCTACTGTCAATTCTGTGGATTTTCACCATCTTAACTGGTGTGAAGTGAAGTGGTAACTTGTTGTTGTTTTAATTTGCATTTCCTATTGATATTTGATGTGGAGCATCTTTTCATATTCTATTTGCCGTCTGTGTATCTTTATCAGTGAGGTATCTGTTCAGGTCTTTTGTCTGTTTTTAAATCAGTTTGTTTTCTTACTGTTGAGTTCTGAGTTCTTTGTATATTTTGGATAACAGTCCTTAATCACCTGTGTCATTTGCAAGTATTTTCTCCCAGTCTATGGCTTCTCTTCTCATTCTCTTGACAGTCTTTCACAGCAGAAGTTTTTAATTTTAATAAAGTTTCATTGATTATGCTTTTGGTGTAGTATTGAGAAAATTACCACCCAACCAAAGTCATCCGGACTTCCTCCTGTGTTATTTCCCAGGAGTTTTATAGTTTAGATACTCATTTTGAGGAGTTTTGCTACCAAGGGAGCAAAGAAATGTGGTGGTACCTGGTGTGTGTGTGGGGGGGGTTGGAGGTGAGTCCAATAACAACATTAATTAAGTGATTATGTCAAAAGCCGGGGATTACTGAAGTATAGCCCTCTGTGCGTGGGAGGTGATGGAATCTAGTGCACAGATGGAGGGGACAGCCTTAAGATGGGATCATGGTTTGTTCATCTATGTGAACAGCAGGAACGCAAAGTATGTGGGTGCAGATGCCGGAAAGTGAATAGATGTGGTAGTGGGAGTTTGCAAGATTCTATTCTGAAGCTTGATTTCCTCAGTGAATAGAAAGCCAAGAATAAAAATGAGAAAGTGGTGCTTGGGGTTTGGGGAGAGAGAAGAAGAGAATGGGGAGGTACATGAAATAGAAAAGTAGACGTGGTTGCCAGAAATCATTAAAGGCCAGTGAGGATGAGTGAGAGTGAGAAAGTTGAGAGTGTGGCACAGAAGTGATTATATTGAGTAATCCTAAGACTTAAGCTAGGTAGGTCAGGAAAGTGGGGGTCATTGAGGACATATGACCAAGATATTCAGGACCTGGTGAAGTTGAAAGATGCTTGGAGCCAGCTGCCCCAGGGACCAGGGAGTGGCTGTCGGGGGTGTGTTGTGTGATGCTGACATAACAGAGATCCCCGCTTGCGGGGTGGGGGGGTGGGGAATGAACAAGCCAGGGAGTGGTTATGGGGTGTGCGATCTAAGCATGGTGCATGGCAAGATCATTGGAGGAGATAATGTAAACAGTTGATTAACACATATTTTGAATGTTATGTGTATTATACAGTGTATTCCTGTGATAAAGTAAGCTAGAGAAAAAAATGTTAAGAAAATCATAAGGAAAAGAAAATATATCTATAGAACTGTACTCTAAAAAATCCATATATAAGTTGACCCAGACCATTTGAACCTGTGCTATTCAAGGGCCAACTCTGTAAACCTGGAGCTTATAGATGCTAGAAAGCAAAGCGCATAAAAAATTGTTAACTTAAAACTAGAACTTAAACTAAAGCTAAAGTGAACTAAGGACTTGACTCAATCCTTATTTGATACACAACTTCTGGAGTCTGTATTCCCCTCCATGCCCGTAAAATGCATGGCTTATTAATGAGAACTTTGCACCCCATTTTCTTCCAGAATGGAAGTCTCGAGTTGTGCATCAGTTTAGGAGAGAGAAGCATGGCTAAGGGAGCAGGGACGCTTTGCTCAGAATGTGTGAGGCAGCTTCATTTTCCAATATTGGGCCAAGAGCTACACCGAATGCAGGCCACAGCTTGTTCCCTCGAATTTTTGCCAATATTTTTCAAATGTACAGTGGCACATGTCCCAACAAAAACACAAGTAGATAACAAACACATAAAGATGTTCACGCTCACTATTAAGCAAAGGTTACACAAAATGAAATGACAGAATACTAATTTTAAAATTTAGGAATATTTTGGGGTGTCTGGATTGCTTAGTTGGCTAAGCGTCTGACTCTTGATCTCAACTCAGGTCTTGTTCTCGGGGTCATGAGTTCAAGCCCTACACTGGGCTCCACATTAGGCATGGAGCCTACTTAAAAAAAAAAAAAAATTAGAAATGTTTGACAATGGGTATCTTCAATGTTATGACAATAGCATTTTCAGCATTTCTGGCAGGACTACAAAATGGCTCCATTTTTCAAACAATATCAGTAAGTTAGGCTCTAAAATTATCTTTATTAAGTACCAATTCTGTGCCAGATCCTATACAGGGATCTGAGGAAAGAAATACTGCATGTTTTTTTTTTTTTTTTTTCCTAAAGGAAGTTTTAAGATTTTAGAAAATTACTCAGAAAAATATTTCAAGAATTTTAAAGATACCTATCTTTGCTATCTCAATAACTCCATATCTAAAAAATTATCAGAACATTACTTTTAAAAAATGAGTATAACGTGTGTAGAATTATTTTCATTCTAGAATTCTATATAAAAATTTAAAAATGGAAACAAAGAAGTTGCTTGAGCATATTTTGCTAAATCCATAAAAAATACTGTCATTAAAAATTACATTAATAATGTTAATGGCAATGCAAATGTTTATAATAAAATATTGGCTGAAAAACATGCAGTTTCAATATTACATAAACTTATTTAAATATATATGAAAGAATAAAAAGGAGTGTATTAATATATTAGCAATTGTAATCTCTAGAACATTTTGTTTTCTTATATATATATATACTTTATCTTTTAGAAAAGATACAATTGCCACAAATTAGTTTTACAATCATAAAAACCATGTATTTTATTTTATTTTTTTTATTTATTTATTTATTTATTTATTTATTTGAGAGAGTGAGAATGAGAGAGAGAGAGAGAGAGCACATGAGAGGGGAGAGGGCCAGAGGGAGAAGCAGACTCCCTGCCGAGCAGGGAGCCCGATGTGGGACCTGATCCCGGGACTCCAGGATCATGACCTGAGCCGAAGGCAGTCGCTTAACCAACTGAGCCACCCAGGCGCCCCAAAAACCATGTATTTTAAAAGTGTAAAGTTAAGGAGAGAAACTTTCTTATCAGTGTATCATTGTACTTTATTGTCTACATTTTTATTGTATAAGGTATCAACATGCCTTAACCTAAACAAACAGTAATATCTGAGGAAAAGTAAAGTCTAAATCATTAATAAGTTTATGGTGACTTCTCTTTACCACAATAAAAACTCCCATTTAAGTATGAGCCTCAGCAATAAAGAAAAACAATTGCATTAATATCCAATATCTAAATGATTCCACCATACATTATTAAATTAGCACTTTGGTGTTTCTCAAATACCTTGAGCTATGAAATGGTTTCAGCCCAGTGTGAAACTCCTGGGTAGACTTTGGCACAGCAACTTACTGGGTTCATTTTATTTCTGATGTACCTTGTACAATGAAACAGATAGGTTCATCATAACTGATTTCATGTTCATCTCCAAAGTGCGTATTTAAGGAATATTAAGACACATGTGTTCTCTGAATATTATGAATACTTATAATGTAATAATTTGCACTAAGAGTAACTCTGTTACCATTAATAGTATAGCAGTGTAAAGTGAACAAAGCAAAGGAAGACCATCTGGAATCCAGTTCTGATCATTGGTTAATAGTGATGTGTTATGCTTCAAAAATTATAGTATGCATTTTTTGCAGTTAGTATTCAGGCTTTGCTGTTAGACAGGTCTGGGTTGCTATGTCAGCTCTGTGTCTCCCTTCCTGGGTAATTTAGCAACTTGGTTAACCTCCTGGAGCTTCAGTTCACTCATTTGTATCATGGGAATTTTAATACTTGCAATTTTATTATAGGGACAATGATCTGGTATACTTTATTGCTCAAGTGTTTAAAATTTAAATATCAAAGTTATCATATGTGTTATCAAGTTAAAAATTCATATAACCTCACTGAACCAGGGATTCATTTACTCTTTACAAATATTTGCAAAGGATTTACCACAAGGCTTTTAAAGACACTTAAATTTTTTTCAAGGATAACATGATGCATATACGCAAAATATTGTCCACTTACAGTGAGATAATAGAGACACAGAACAACAAAAAAGAGCATGGTTTGAAGTCATCCCATGAGGTATGAAAGAAGCATTGAGAACATTCTACACTCTTGAAGATGATCCTTCCTATTTATCAGGATACTTCTGTCCCCTCCTTCTTCTATTAAGCATGCTTGCGAAGTTTGTTTTTGAGAAACCTTCCATTTTAGTTTCCTTTTGTAATGTTTTCCATTTAAACCATGTTGGTTTTTAATTTTCAGAAGCCTTATTATCGAGCTATTAGAGTTCGTGGTATTTACTACACTGTGGTGCAGAAAAAAATACATTTTTCATACCTCTGTCTGCTGTCTGCCTGGAAAATGCAATAGTGGTGGAGGTTGAAGGAAAATGTGCTTCTCCTAATGTACTTCATTGCAATACATGAAAGTACAAATAAAAATCATGATGGGGCTCCACTTTTTTTTTTTCTTCTTCCTAAATGCACTTTCACCTCTCATCTTTTCAAAGCAGTGGAAGGTCAAACCTAACCATTAACTGTGATGTTATCTCTCCTGAATTGAGGGCTCTCGGTCACCACGCTCTGATTTCAAATGGATCCTTATGAATTTTTATCTTCTTCATCTTTATGCCCCAAATCTACTGTAATGCTTGTCCTTGGTAGATATCTGTGCTGTTTTTGAGTGAGAGAATTAGGACAATGGTTCAGACCACTAACCGGACTGCTGGGGTCACAGAATAACATGCCTGCCTTTTTACTCTTAGGAACTATTCCTAAAGAAGATGGTAAAGTCTTCTCTGGAATTTGAAGGATAAGCCATTCTGATCTGGACAAGAATTCCCATTAATGTTTGCATTTCCCAAAAGCATAATAAAGGTATCCATTAGGAGAAAATATACATATAACCCCCTTTAACTAAAATGGATCTATTTATGTGAGGTGATGTTTTCAGGAGACCTTTTGGTATCACTAGGTCAAAGAATATGGCTAGCAATTTCCAGTTTCAAAAATACAAGGTATCATTGATCTTGGCAGAATTTAGGCACATCCTAGAAACTAGAAATCAGAAAAAAAGGCTACCCATTTACTTTCAAGACCCTTCCAGAACCACTGAATTGATCGAAATAAAGATTTCTAGTCATAGAGTGTTTGTCTCACAAGATTTAACAAAGTCAGTATTGAATTTGGGGGAAGTAGAATGTAGGTGAGAATGAAAATATTTTGGAATTGCAATAAGTCAATGATTAATATTCCTGGCTAGAAATATGAAACCTGGAGTTTTAGTCCCCTTCTTCAAAAGGTAGGGCAATTGTAACAGCACAGCCCACCCATTTAAAAAGTGTAGTGTAAGGGGGGTACCTGGCTGGCTCACTCAGTAGAGCATGCGACTCTTGATCTCAGGGTCAGGAATTCAAACCCCAGGTTGGAAGTAAAGCTTACTTAACAAAACAAAACAAAACAAAACAAAACAAAACAAAACGCCCCCCAAACTAAAAAATTGCAGTGTAATATATACATAGGGAAAAGTAGGAAAAAATAGATATGGGTAACACTATAATTAAGAGCATCTCTAATTTGGGGCACCTGGGTGGCTCAGTTGGTTAGATGACCAACTCTTAGTTTTGGCTCAGGTCATGATCAAGCCCAGCATCTGGGCTCTGCACTCAGCAGGGAGTCTGCTTCCCCCCCCCCACATTCTGTCCTACCCCTGCTTGAGCATGCTTGCTCGCTCTCTCTCTCAAAAAAAAGAAAATTAAAAAAAAAAAAAAGAGAGGATATCTCTAATTTTTATATGGCAAATGACTACCAAATGACTACTAAAAGCATTAGAAAGCTCAATTTTAAATATTATACTTTTTAAAATGCTTACCAATACATTTGGATAGGTTTTAAACCATTTTAATATGAAACATAAACTTCTTCAGAAAAGTGCTTTAGAGAAGATGATTCGGCATATGGAACTACTGCAGAGTGAACACAAGTAACCACCATGTAGAGCAAAGACTAACATCATGAGGAAACCAGCATTTGTTTCTATCATAACCTCCTTCCTAGTTCCAAAAAGTAACCACTTACCTGAGTGTTATGTCAATTCATTGCTTTTCTTTTTACTACCTAAGTATACATCTCTAAACACTACAATATAGCTTTGCCTGCTTTTGCATTTTATATAAATAGAATCATAGACACAGATTTTTTAAACTTGCCCTTATTTGCTCATATTAAACATGCTTTTGAGATTCATTTAGGTGTTTTGTCTAACTCATTTCGACATTGTAAAGTACTACATTGCATGTCCTACCCTCACTTATTTATTCTGCTATTTTTGATTGACATTTAGATTGTCTTGCCATTTGGGAAATGATGAATAATAATGCTATAAACGTTCACGTGCATGTCTCTCCTAACACACATACGCATCGGTCTGGGTTGGACGTTAACAAAGACTCTCTTCTTCTTTTTTTTTAAGTTAGTTTTTTGTTTTTGTTTTTTAAGATTTTATTTACTTGTCAGAGAGAGAGAGCACAAACAGAGGGAATGGCAGGCAGAGGGAGAAGCAGGCTCCCTGCTGAGCAAGGACCCCAATGCAAGACTACATCCCAGGACCCTGGGATCATGACCTGAGCCTAAGGCAGCCGCTTAACCGACTGAGCCACCCAGGCGTCCCAAGATTCTCTTCCTTTTTTTTTTTTAACATTCTTTTTTTTTATTTTATTATGTTATGTTAATCACCATACATTACATCATTAGTTTTCGATGTAGTGTTCCATGATTCATTGTTCGCATATAACACCCAGTGCTCCATGCAGAACGTGCCCTCTTTAATACCCATCACCAGGCTAACCCATCCCCCTACCCCCTCCCCTCTAGAATCCTCAGTTTGTTTCTCAGAGTCCATAGTCTCTCATGGTTCGTCTCCCCCTCTGATTCCCCCCCTTCATTTTTCCCTTCCTGCTATCTTCTTCCTCTTCTGCTGCTGCTGCTTCTTCTTCTTCTTCTTCTTCTTCTTCTTCTTCTTCTTCTTCTTCTCCTTCTTCTTTTAACATATAATGCATTATTTGTTTCAGAGGTACACCAGACTTTCATCAGGCTCCTCTGCTGTCTTCTGAACTGGACTTTAACCTTGACCCCCAGCCCCCATCTTTGGTCTGCCTAGCTGAGTCTTAGCAGGAATCCTGCTAATCAGTTTAGCTAGAATTCCCCAACTTTCATAAGCAGATCACCCTTGATATCTAGTGAACTTCTCATCATCCACATTTGATGTCTGAGTTCTTGGTCTGCCTTTAGCAAGAATCCCCAACCCTTGATGTCCCCCCTTAGTCATTTTCCATTATTGACCCCCACTCTGCTAGGTGGCTCTCAATTCCCAGCTGTCTTTCCTGTAATTGGGAGTTGAGTCTGATCTTCCATATTGCAATCACCCAATTGCAGTAGTCCTGAAGAAAGTTCCTGTTTTAACATGTGTTAGAATAACTTTAAAAAAAAAAAAAACAAACAAAAACAGTATATGCTGAGGAATGAATTGCTTAGTCATAGGGCACTAGCATCTTCAACTTTTCAATATTTTATTTTTTCTGCAAAGAATATAACAATTTCAACTTCCACCATCAATATATGAGCATTTCTGTGGTCCCCCATTTCTGCCATCTCCTGGTGGTTGGAATTTTAGCCATTCTTGTGGATGGACAGGAAATTTTGTTGTTTAATTGATATTTCGCTGGTCACTAATAAGATTAAGTATCTTTCCACATGTATACTGACCATTGAAATCATTTGAATAGCCCATTTTACATCTTGTTATATTTGCTCATGCTTGCTTGGATTCTTAGCTCATTTTCTCATGGGTTTTCTGTCCTTCCTATTGAAATGAATAATTTTTCCGTATGTTCTGGAAATAGCCCTTTGTGATGATATGTGTTGCAAATAATATCATTTTGACTCTTTTAATGCTGAAATTTGTGAACAAGAAATCTTACATTTAATGCCATTCAGTTTAAAATATTTTCCTCTATGGTGAGTATTTTTTGTATTGTGTTTAATATTTTTCTGTTTTGATATTATGGAGATATTCTATTAATCCAATTAAATTTATATATTTGCTTGTTTAATTAGTTCATGTTTGTGTGTATGTGTGTGTATTGTGTTTATATTCATAATCACTGTGGAATCATTTCTTCTTGAATGAAATGCAACAGGGTTCAAGTTCTTTATTTTTTGTCTTTGAGAATGTTCTTTTGTCCCCACACCATTTACAGAAGGACCACATGTCCTCCCAGGGCTGTGATGTGCCATTTATACCATAAATCCGGGCTCCATACATGCCTGCACCACTTTAGAGGCAATTTCCCCTGCTCTCTTTGTCTACCCTTGCACCAGAACATATGCTCTAGAATTTGCTTTTTTTTTTTTTTTTTTTTTTATGGCAGTTAAGTCCTCCCACAGTCTTGTCCTTCAAGAGTGCTTTGTCTATTTTTGGATCTTTGCATTTCCATGTAAATTTTGGAAACATCTTGTCAAGTTCCATCTAAAATGTTATTTTTATGGAAATTTTATTACCTATATAGATAATTTGTGATGAGCTAACATTTTTTGTTGTGTTGAGTCTTATCATACACGAGCATGGTATATATCTCAAATTATTAAACCTGGTTTAAATTCCTTAATGTTGTTTTAAAATTTTCTGACATTCTGTGCATCTTTTGTTGGACATATTTGTAGGTACACTTGATTCTCATTATTCTTGGTACTTATGTTCTATGAAGTCACCACAGAGACTGAATTTGAAAATACAGAACCATTTGTCTTGGGTTCATGTGAGCCTCTGGCTATCATTTTTGTCAACTGATCGAAACACAAACTTGTTTTATGTATGATTCTGTGTAAGCATATCTCTTTTTTATTTAAACTTTTTAAATTTAAATTCAATTAATTAACATATAATATATTATTGCTTTCAGAGGTACAGGTCTGTGATTCATCAGTCTTATATAACACCCAGTGCTCATTACATCACATGCCCTCCTTAATGCCCATCACCCAGTTACCACTTCCCTCCACCCTTCTCCCCTCCAGCAGCCCTCAGTTTGTTTCCTATGATTAAGAGTCTCTTATGGTTTGTCTCCCTCTCTGGCTTTGTCTTGTTTTGTTTTTTCCTCTCTTCCCCTATGATCCTCTGTTTTGTTACTCACATATCAGTGAGATCATATGATAACTGTCTTTCTCGGATTGACTTATTTCACTTAGCATAATGCTCTCTAGTTCCATCCATGTCGTTGCAAATGGCAAGATTTCGTTTTCTGATGGCTGCATAATATTCCATTGTATATATATATACCACATCTTCTTTATCCATTCATTAGTCGACGGGCATCTGGGCTCTTTTCATAGTTTGGCTATTGTGGACATTGCAAGCACATCTTATTTAATAAAGAGTGGCTAACTCTTATATGAGGCTTGACTAGTATTAAAGAATTGTAAATAATGGATATCAGTTCAACATCAAAAAAAATTTGCTTTGAAATTATTTCAGTATTTCAGTATTTATTTAGGATATATTTCTCTCAAGGGCACTTGTTAGGATGAGCACTGGGTGTTATATGTAAGTGATGAATCACTAAATTCTACTCCTGAAAACAATATTAAGTCATATAACTAGAATTTAAATAAAAATTTGGGGGGGGAGGGAAGGATATATTTCTCTCCTACTTCCAAATAACTTAAAGCAGTTTAGAGATTAAGAAAAAATGGCAAGATATGAACTTAAACATAAAACAAAATAAGAATCATTTAGAAGATTAAAAAAAAGACCTGTTTAACTGAGTTGACCAACTTAATAAAATTTTTGGCAAGTACAGTGACATAAAGTTTTCCTAAAGACACAGGATAATCTAAAATATTTGCATACATGATTTAAGAGAAAGCATAAAAATGCATCATAGAGAAGATATAAGAGATTAATAGGAGTGAATGAATGATTCGATTTGCAGACAAAAGTCATGGTTGCATTACCTTGGGGGAGGGTAACACACAGAGGGACAGCGTGGAGTTTGAGAGGAAGATGACATCACTCACTTGCGATGTGCTCCCCCCCACTAAAGCTTCCCCACTCTGAGACTTGTCCATTCAGGTGTCAGAAAAGCACTAGCTAGTTCACGGTGTTTGGAAGCAAGAGATGCAGAACAGCTTTACCCGGGGCCTGGGAACGAAGTCCAGGAGAGAAGCTGCCTGTGTCTTGAGCTTCACCAACACTGAACACCGAATCCTGAGTTAAAGAGTTTCCCAGTGTTTTTCAGCAAATGCTTGTGATGTGTGTGTCATGTCCGGGACCAGCTGAAGAGCAGAGCCTCAAGTCTAGTGGAAAGCCTATTGGAAAATCAAAACACTGTAGAAGACTTACGTACAGCATCCTCAGCATAAACATTAAAAATGAGGTCTAGGGCTAGATGATAATTAGTTGTTAAAGAAAAGACCACAATCTCACTTGGAGTTGGAATGCCTAATTTGGACCTACAACTACATTTGTATTCTGAGTCTAAATCTTTAAAAGTTTTCGGTTGAGCTACACTCAGTGAGCGGGGCCTGATCCCCACACAGGTCCTGTAGCCTCTGCTCAGGTTCGCTCTGTGACATGGCGCAGCCTTCTCCATGTGGGAACAGAGCAGCAATCTGTGGGTATTTGGGGCCGGGCACGGTGGAAGTTTCCTGGGCAGAGACTGAATCTGGAGCACAGGGGCGAATTTTGACCTGATGAAGACCCCCCAAAGCACTGGGGAGGCATCATGCTTTCTCTCATACCCTATGTCTTAGGTTCAGGCTGCTGTAACAGAAATACCGTAATTTGGGTGGCTTAAACAACAAATATTTATTTCTCACAGTCTGGAGGCTGCAAGTCCAAGATCAAGATGCCAGCAGGTTAGGTGCCTGGTGAGAACCCCTTCCTGGTTCATAGATGGCGTAGCTGTGCATTCAGACGGTGGAGAGAAAAGAAAAGTCCTAGGCTTTCATGTTCCTTCAGATAAGGGCACGAATCCCATCATGGAGGCTCTGCCCCCTGGATCTCCCCCAAACTTAATTGACCTCCCCAAAGTCCCACCTCCAAATACCATCACATTGGAGACTAGGCTTCGACATATGAACAGGGTGTGTGGGGTGAGGGGGGACACAAGCATGCATTTGAGAGCACCACATATGATCAACCCATAATTTCCAGGCTTTTTTCCCTAAGCATCCCATAAGTTAAACCCTGGGAAAGAGGGGAAGGAGGGAGGGAGGACAATTATCTGGGAGACCCAGTCTGCCTGGACTCCCACCCGCAGCTTTGGGACATCTCTTCTTAAACAAAAGCAGCTGCTCATTGGTTTGCCCAGGGCTGAGGCCCGATTCCCTCTCACTCAGCCCTTCCCTCCCCCAACTCCTTGCAAACATAACTCCCAGCCTCTCCGGCTCTGCCTTGAGGGGTGGGGGTGGGGGGCAGTTCTCTTTACCAAGGGAGACACCAATACATTTCATTTTTCCTAAGCATCATGGAGAGCATGAAAGTTTAGTTTTTTGGTTTTTTTTAGCTTACAAACGTTCATTTCGCAAATCAGGTATCACAAGACTTATAACCCTATTTTAATATTTGTTCTTTTTTTGATATTCCAGGGGTCTCAGAAGATGGAAGCGGCCAGAATTCTGAGAGGACCTGGCTATGAAGTAACCAAGTCAATTTTCTCATCATTGACAGTTAGGATAAAATCCAACAAAGTACTTCTTAGCCTTGCCTGCATGTCAGAATCATGTCCCAGCCATCCCACCCTTGTCTATTTTCATCTCTGAGGGCGGGACTGAGACCCTTTTAAAAATTCCCCGAGGGGCTCCTGGGTGGCTCAGTCGTTAAGCGTCTGTCTTCAGCTCAGGTCATGATCCCGGGGTCCTGGGATCGAGCCCCACATCGGGCTCCTTGCTCTGCGGGAAGCCTGCTTCTCCCTCTCCCTCTCGCCCTGCTTGTGTTCCCTCTCTTGCTGTGTCTCTTTCAGTCAAATAAATAAATAAAATCTTAAAAAAAAAAAAAAAAAAAGATTTAAAAATTCCCCGAGTCAGGGCTGCAGGGTCCTGGGCCGTGCATTGTACAGTCAGGGCTGAAGCCATTCATCTCCACATTTATGAAGCTCTTGCCTGTGCACGATACTCTGCGAGGCACTTGGGACATAATTTCTTATTTGTTTAATGAAACCTCCTCATAGGCTTGTTACCATGCCCCACAGGGCCCAACGTTTATGGCTCCTACCTACCAAGCTCACCGATCTGATGCCTTCCCACTACTATTCTCCAGGTACTCGGGGCCTCTGATTGCTCACCCAAAATGCCAGTTCCTGATTTAAGGCAGTGGATCACATGTTCCTTGTTCCTAGAAACCTTTCCCCATGTATCCACTGTTATATCCTCATTCAGGCCTCAGTTCAAATAGCTCCTCCTTAGATAGGCCTTCCTCAACACCCTATTCTTGTTCTTCTTGTTCTTCTTCAATTTAATATATGATGCGGGTGGATCATTTGAGTTCAGTATACTAAAGGTGGGGAAAATTGCTGCGAATTTCTTTACCGTTATTTCCAAAAGTTCCCAGATGGCACCAGGAGACCATCTGGGGCTGGTGGAGGGCAGAGCAGAGGAAATATTACCACCAAATGAGAGGCCAGTCTTCCCAAAGAATCACGAAAGAAAAGGAATGACCTACTACTCACAAGTATTCTCTCATCTCATTTTAATTCATGAACTGTTAAGAATTCAGCTTAAGCCATACTTGAACATTTCATTGATCTGTTCAACACTATTCATGAAGATCATTTGTCCTCACACAGTACGTTAGTGACTGATGTTATTAGGTGAAAATGGAATCCAGCTGAAAGGAGAAGAAGTAGACATATATTGGGGAGCAATTACCATATAAATAGACATTAACTATCTAAGAGAGTTCTCCAACATAGAATAAGTGAAGCAGGTCTTTGGGGGTGTTATTTCTGAGATTTCAAATTGGAATGGTATTTCAACGCTAGTTTTTCTTCTTTTCTTTTCTTTTCTTTTTTCTTTTTCCTTGCGCTAGCAGAGGACTAAAACTCTAAGTGAGAGGTCGAAGTTTTCAAATGTTCAAACTATCACTGCCAAATATCTATGTGAACATACTATCCAGTTGCAATGTGTGAAAAGGCACAAAAATAGATACAAAGCTCAGCATTTTTAATATGGAAATGACAGTAGAATACCATCAATATTCAAATAACACATAACACATGTTATGGAGGTTTAAACGAGTTGCATGGATTCAAAAATATAGCTTTAATTTATTTTTCTTTTTATTATTAAAATTTGTAGAAACATTCCCTGAATCAGTCTGGCATGAAGTGACACTATTTTCCACATAGAAAGAAAATATGAGAGAAAAATAAAATCTTCTAAATGTAGTTCCTTATGGAAGCTAAAGTACATTGATTTGCTTCGCAGTTCACTTAATGGTAACTCAAGACATAAATCACCCCTTCACTTTGCTCATCTAAAAAGTGAATTAAGGTTCTTACCACAATAAAGCAAAATTTAAAGGAAAAGAAAGACAAGGATAATTATTAGTTACATTTGATTCTCTTTAAGTGGATGCTCAAATTTTTCTGTAGCCAAAAGAAATGTGAATTTAAAATATTTAACTGTGAACACAGCTGATAAAAAAGACAATGAAGTTAGTTAAGAAAGATTTTTCTCTCTCTCATTTCTAGTTTCTGTTGTTTATATTTTTAACATCCCATAATTTTTGTGTTATTTGCTGATGATACAGGCTACTCTTTCTGTTTGACCCCAATGACATGATTATTTGCATTTGAATAGTGCTTCACATTTTACAAAACAATTGAACATAATAGGAAACATAGTAACTCTATGAAGAAGCTAAGGCTCAATGGAGCATGTGTAATATAGTTACAGTCTAGAGTCAAAAAGAAAGTATTGCTGAGACTCAAAGCTCTGTCTCTTGGTTTCAACTCTTGCGTTATCACCACTATACTGAGCTGCTTCTGAAATAACAATGCATCTGATAACTGTAATGGATTACGTCTTTCCTGCAAGTGTGTATGTCACCTAATGTGATGTACAGAATCCCTGAGTATTAGCTAGGACGGTGTTTGGCCTTCCCTGATATTCTTATGATAATCACGATAAAGATTGTTCCGGATTTGAATAGGACTTTAGAGTTTATAAATGGCTGTTGTGTAAGTTGGCTCATTTAGCTGTAAAGCAAATACCTGGCTTAGTAATTTGCTACATTACCTCACCCTAATAAACAAATTCACATAGGAAATATCCCATCTTATCACTTACTCAGAGCTGAGATTTGCAAGGGAGTCTGTTATCAGGGTCTTCCGAAATTCAAACAAGTGTGAGGAGGTTATGCGTATTCTGCAACAGTCCCCACACCATCGGTTGATTCTGACCTCTAAAACGCTTCAGTGTCCTTCTGAATTTAAGTTTTATTCATCCCATTGAATCTAAATGTTTTGAATGCATAATTAGACAAAATGCGGGCTTTAGTTTTTCTTTTTTATTGAGGTGAAATTCACACACCATAAAATGAACCGTTTTAAAGTGAATAATTCAGTGGCATTCATTTTGGACATTGACAATATTGCGCAAACACCACCTCCATCCGGTGCCAAAACATTTTCTACTTCGAGTTTCTGCTATGTTTTGTGCTAAGCTCTGGCAAAAGGCTGAAGGGGCTCCATGTCTGAGGTCAAGAACCTCCCATACCAGTGGTGAAGGCAGACTTCCACAGGAAGTTTTCAGTGCTCTGTGGTGGTGCCAACAGAGGTGAGCAGAGGGTCCTGTGGGATTGGGGGTGTCTATCTGGGGGGGCAGGTACATCTGATTGGATCTTTGAAGACTAACAGAGGACTTCGTTATGTCAAGGAAGGGGAAGGGAAGCAGTTCCCAGGCAGACAGAAAGCAGAGAGGAAGCTACGAAAGCCCGGAATCGTGTGTTAGGGAGTCTCAGGCACTTCGCTAAAGCCAGAGTGCGATCTGTAAATGACACACAGTAAAAAACAGTGGGAGGAGATGAGACTGAAACACGGGCAGTAGCAGATCACAGTGGCCCGGCTAGTGGAAAAGCACACTCGCTAGGAGCTGGCAAACTTCATCTGGCACGTGGCAGGCAGCCCTGGGTCTGTCAGAGCCGCTCTGGTCGGGTTTTCATTTTACACACATCATCCACCTGCAGGGCGGCTCACCGGCTGGGGGAGGGCAAGAGTGAGGACAGAGTTACTGAGCTAGCAGGTGCAGGTGGGGGCAGAACTCACCACAGACGTGGGTGACACAGCTGCAGGAGTTCATGTAGAATAAGTAACTGGGCCAAAAGCGAAAACACGGCAGAGAGGTGTCATAAAATAAGGATTGAAAGTGAGCATTTAGCAATTAGCATGCTATTGGTGAGTCCACTAGGATAGTTTTGCATTTAAGACACAAGGACTTGAGACATGAATTTCAAGTCAAGAGGGAGAGACAAGATATGATCCAATGATGTGGGAAGCCATGGATGAGACAGGAAGGAGTAGTGGAAATAAGACGCCATTGTGAGATCTCCGAAGGTGAGGGCCGTGGGCCATCCGGGGCCCCTGTCGCTTCAAAGCTGCAATAGTACTGATCATGACAAATGAGTAGGAAAGTGCATCCAAAATTAATGTGTCATTAACAAAGAAATGAAATTGCATTTGGGTAGAATTGACTGTAATATTAACTGAATTTTCTTTTTAAGAAATCACATAAATGACAAAAATCCCTGGCTATCGAAATATGGTATTGGTATATAGATTTTGATTTAGGACTGGATGTTCATGATAATGGAGTAACTGAAATGCTGTAAATATTCTTGCAAACTTATTATCCAGTCAGGTAGCCTGCCGTAGGGTAATAAATCATTGATTCCTTCAGGTGAATAATGATATTTAAGTCCGAGCCTTCTCATTTCTTATTGGCTAAGCAACTGCAAAAACAAGTCAGGAAGATAAAATAAAATAAAATAAAATAAATAAAATAAAATAGCAAGCATGTAAATAATATTCCAATAGATCACCGTGTTTGTCATATTTATCCTGTTTAATTCATATTATTTCTCTAGGGAATCCTGCTTGAACATTTATAACTCTTTGTGGCATTGCCAAAGACAAAGAGTCTCTGCTGTGTCTGAGAGCTCCTTGATATATTTGGCCAATTTTTAGCTGAAAGGATGTGTTTTCTGAATCGAACCATCAGTATGACAGAAGCCAGGGAGATAGGTGTTTTATCTTCAGCAAAGTTTTTAGGAAAAGGGGATTAAGATAAATTTTTATCATGTAATTGATATACCAATTACACAGCTGGGTATAAATTTTAAAACACTAAGTACACTTACTGTCTTGTTTACAAATCTTACTCTAACCTGATTAATTTGAAATGATACATGATGAATGCTACAATGTGAAAAGAAAAAAAGTCCAGCACACCTATCAGAATCACTATCAATGCAATGACTGCTTTGCATAACTTTTGTTTAAACCCCAAAGCTATCAGGGAGTTTACTGTGGTGGTATTATGACTTCTCCGTCACTCTCAAGTCTTAATTTTTTTTTTTTATGAAGTATGATTCTTTATGAATTTACTTCTTGAAATGTCATTCACTAAAGCAAGATATTCTTTCTCTAAATTTAATTAATTATTATTATTATTTTTTAAACCATTTAAAAGGTATGATTGGACAGGAATGGCCATAGGACTTCCCAACAGAAAAGTTTATGGAGCCGAATAGAAGGATGTCATAATATTGATCCATGATTTTACTAATGCAAATCCGGACAAGAACGCTAACTTAAAAAATTTAAATATATGTGTATATAAATAATATGATCTTTTTTCATATATCTTGTTTTAATTTAGATTTGAACATTTCACTTCTGTGGACATAGTTTTGTATTTTTTCCAGAAGTGTATTATTTGCTCATTAATCAGATTAAATAATCACATATGGCAAAATAAACTTCGTGAGGTTCACACGGGACGTCCACACCAGGGCCCATATTTATAAGGCTGTGACAAAGAGCCAGTAGGAAAAGAAAGAAACAAAAAAACGGCTAACGGACCCTGGAGAAAGAAAGAGGGACTGATAAATCAAGTCCCTCGTCGAAGCAATCTGAGGGAGGAGGGTCAAGGGCCAGAATGAGGGTTTGCCCTCAATCCCTCCGACGCAGGGAGACATGGCAAGAAAGGCGCTGAGAGATTGGGATATCAGAGCTCAGGGCTCAGTTTCCCCTGGAGAAGTTTCTCCAGGGATCAGTTTCTCCTGGGGGAGATGGGGCGTGGCCTGCAGGGCGGAGGCCGGGGGAGCTGTCCGGAGGGGGCGTGGCCTTGGCTGCACCTGGGAGGGACCTGAGCTGCTCCAGCGCGAGCCTGAGGCTCTATACCCCTCTCCCACGTATTGCTGCCTGAACGCTCCTGGCCCCGCATTTTTCTCCAGCATTGCGCAGAAACCCAGACTTCCCACTGGAATAAATTAGGTAAACTTAATTAAATGTTGGTAATATTGGTGGGTATACAATACGTTGGTAGACAATATGTTGATTATTTAGGATGATAAATTGAGCCACTAAAATGATTTAAAGAGAAAGGAGAAAGATTATAAACGTGATCCTGAGCTATGGGATGTGTGAGGCAGGTGTCTGTGAAAGTCGAGAGGAAAAGGGAGTTATGATGGGGTAAGTAGGAGTTGGGCTGATCTGGGATTCAAATGGGGGGTTAAGGAAGAGGGGGGGCGATATAGGGAACTCCATAAGGCACATACTCGGGTCAATCCATCAGTAAACTAGGTGTCGCCGAGAAGGCATTTTGTAAATCTATTGAAAGCCCATAATCGCTTGACTTTATGTAAAGGAGATTATTCTAAATAATCTGGGTGGGCCTCATCCAATCAGTTGAAAGAGCCTAAGGGGCGAGCTGAGGTTTCCCAGAAGAAGAATTTCTGCCTGTGGGCTGCAGCTTTAGCACCTGCTAGAGTTTCCGGCCTGTAACTTCCCAATTAGCTGGCCCTGAGGGTTTTGAACCTGCCAACCCAGCCTCCTAATCACATAAACGGATTCCTTGCAATGACTCTCTTAATATATATATTCTGGTTCTGTTTCTCTGGTTGAACACTGACTAGCACACACACCTTTATATTTTGCCCCTTTGCAGTGTGGTGGGGCCAAGGAGAACTGCCACTAGTAAGGTCACCTGAGTGGTCTTACCACATTTAAAACCAGCAGAATAAAGCCCACCGTCCAGGCTTCCCGAGAGCATTAAATGGGAGTACGTATACATATTTCATGCCATAAGGAGAATCTCAGTAAATTAGTTTCATTTCTTTCCCCTGCCCTGTTTTTCCTTTAATTATTTACATTTTCCCTCTCCTTGTGACATACTTTACAATTTGTATTTAACTTGTGTAAAAACCTTTCTCATTTAAATCTCCAATATCTATAAATAATAAAATATCTCTTCAATGGCAGGGAGCCATTAGCCCTGGAAAAAAACTAAGGTCATCGGAATTTTTACTCAGACCTCTGCATTTTTCAGGTTTTAATTCAGTAAGTGATATTTTTTTCTAACAAAGGATTCACAATCTAAATCACCAAATAGCCAGCCTACTGCAGATCAATATGTGAAAAATAGTCACTGTATATTCTTGAATCATTCAGAGCTTTCAAAGATTCCTTTATTTTTTTTTTTTTTAAGATTTTATTTATTTATTTGACAGAGAGAGACACAGCGAGAGAGGGAACATAAGCAGGGGGAGTGGGAGAGGGAGAAGCAGGCTTCCCGCCGAGCAGGGAGCCCGATGCGGGGCTCGATCCCAGGACCCTGGGATCATGACCTGAGCCGAAGGCAGACGCTTAACGACTGAGCCACCCAGGCGCCCCTCAAAGATTCCTTTAAAATGCTAATCCACGCATTCATATTTTATTATTTTTCTGTGCTTCCCTGGTTTAGGATAATGGACTTTTGGTAATGAAAATTATACCATTTCTTTTCTTTTCCTTGAGGCTGCCATTCCTCCCCTTAAATCCTTGCACCAGTCACCTGTGTGAATGCTGCACCTCTAGACATTCTCTTTGAAATATTTTACCAGCTAAGACTTCTAATCCCAAATCATCTACCCCCTGCATCATCAAAGGAAATAAACTGATAAAGCCAAAATTCCATTATAGTTTACTTAATATATTTCAGTGAGAAACCCAAAACAGAGAAAACTCATGAAATAATTACTTCAAAGTATCGTAATGACTCAGCTGTCAATTGGAAAAATATAGCCTCTGGAACTCACTTTCTCTGAGAAATAATCCTTGTTATTTTCTAAAAACTAGAATGTTATTCACACCAGTAGTTTTCCAACTTCTCTGCATGTGGAATCACACAGTGTCCTTTAAATACTTTGATTCCCAGGCTTGCATCCCATACCAAGTGCAACAATATCTTGAAGATGGGGACTAGGAGACAGGACTTCTCAAAGTGCACAACCAAATTTGAGAAGCCGTGATTTACGCTGAACTACTCTTCCTCAAAGTGTGGTTCAAGGCCCTCTGGCGTGGTGTCACCTTGTGGGGACATTATTACACTTACAGATATTGAACCCATCGCAGACCTGTTGAACAGTCTAAAAAATCTGTTTTCTGAAACGTTCACAGATGATTCTCCTGCTCTTATTAAACCACAGTTTTATCCCCCTGCTTGTTTTGGCAGATGTCTTCCATCGTTTCTTCATTATTTCCAATAGAATTAGGACCAGTGAGGTTACATTCTAGGGTAATGTAAACAGTACCCTAATAGATCACTTTTTAAATTCGATTTAACTTGCATAATGCAAACTCTTTATCTACCTGACTATCTAACCGAGTAGCTAGCTTTTTAAGGTGGAATACATGTGTTTTAGGGGACACACAGCTTATCAGTCATATGCTATTCTTGGAGATCTTTTCTGGTCCAGCCACACCAGGACGAGTGGCATGCACTTCATTATAATAGAAGGCTAAAATGCTATTCGTTTCGACCAAAGCCTGCCATGAAAGAAAGGGCAGATTAGAACAAATTTCTAGAAGAATAGCTCGCCCTGTTTTGTATGTAATTAGGTCCTTGTCATATCTAAACACTTGACCCTACCTTTCATGACAAATTAACAACGTTTCCTTCTTCCTCTCTCAAAATAAGTTTCTAATTGAAATTAATTCATAGTCAAGCAAAATATGATTACTTTACCCACTTCCCCAGAGGCACATCTTTTCTTGGGCTACGAAGTGACATTTGAAGCTGGTGCAGAAATGCAGGCAACCTCCTGTTTAATGGGTCTGCACACTCTTCACTCTTCACCGTCCCCTCTTAGTAGATGCTTCATGATTTGTTTTTAACGCAAGGCAGAAGTTAATTACTGACCTTCTGTTAACAATGCCAAGCAAGTCTGGAAATTGAACCCAACTGGCTTCTACAAATTTCTCTCCACTTCTCATAACAAATGCATGGAGATAATACAATAAATAGTTTGAAACATGAAATAATGTTTTCATTAATAGGTTTTTCTAACTTCTGTATTTTTTTTTAACTCTGTGCAAATGATGCCATTGCATACTGACAATAAAGAAGAGTCAGATATAACAGGAATTTAAGGAATGTTTTCCAAGGGTCCCTTGAAGACATTGATTAGACATATATCTGGGGCTATGTCAAATCCCTGTTATGTGTGAGTGGGACAGGAACTCTTAGGCACTAGTTAAGAGTTTCCTAATTTACAGTGTTTCCCCTTTATCTGAGTCACTACCAGGAAAACCTAAAGGCAAAGTCTCCTTAAAGAGACACCTCACAGCCTCGCCTTCCTCCTCTGCTTTTCAGGGTTACTTTTATCTCTGCCTCGTCTACACATCCGGGCACACGGAGTAGTTTGTTGCTTGCCTAAATGCTGCCGTGGCACAGAAAAAGCCTGCCTATGGGTTAAATATGTTTGAAGAAGATCACAGTCCCTGTCTCTGGATTAAGTTTTAAAACACCCTACTATGTAGTCCATGTCGCTCCAGTCTGTTCTCAAATGATGCCCACTGTCATTTTTTCCACGAAGTCCTTGAGATTCTTCCCTGATGTGAAAGCTTTGAACATTCATAAGACATCCTTAAACAGCCTTTCTCTTGTATTCTTTTCAATCCAATCCAAACTTAATACTTCCATTGGTCACTATTTCCGTCATCATTGCACCATTTCAACACGATAGCCCTCAAAAGCCACTGTTACCAATTCTATGTATTTTCTTATCCATGAATACAAAACAGGTTAATTATAGAGTATGATATTGATTTATAGAAGATATAATTTCTTACATATTTTATATATATTATGTTAATGTATCATATGTTAATATATAATTTCTTCCCTTTTTCCTTGGGGGGTGTAGTAGTCACCTGCAAACACACCCCTGTGAGCCTGAAGAGACGGACATATTTGGGCACGGCTGAGGAGCCTGTGGAATATGCCAGAAGTGATGATTCTGAGCACACTGACACCTTCCCTTAGCTCAGGTCCGTTGAACTCATACATGAGTCTAGCATCTAAAATCTCTCCGGAATATTGAAATCACAGGGCAATGCTGCTCTTAGTCTATTCCGTGGTGAGTACAAGTGACTTACTATTTAAGCATAGGAGAAACTCAACAGCTGGAAAAACTGGCCACCGCCGACCGCTCCTGGCCTCGGTGAGGCTGGGGCAGTGCTCTGGGGCGTCAACGGGGCCTGGCTCGTAGGGTGTTTTATAACAGCCATTACGCAGGGAGTCAAAAGCGGCGAGGCAGAAATTAGTAGGCTCCAAAGGTGAGGAAATGGACTTTGTTCTTTGAAGCACACATCATGTCTCCCTGATCCGGGTTGAATGGTCTCCCCCACCCCAAATTCACAGATTGAAATCCTAACCCCTAGAATGTGACCTTATTTGGAAATAGAGTCTTTACAGAGGTGACCACATTACAATAAGGTCATTAATGCCATATTGGGCCTTAATCCAACATGATTGGTATTTTTATAAAGATGGGAAAATGGACACAGGCACTTATGTGGGGAGAACGCCACATGAACATGAAGAGAAGCCGAGGAGTGAGGCTCGGAGCAGCTTTCTCCTTCACAGCCCTCAGAAAGAACCAGCTCTGATTACCCTTGATTCCAGACTCCCAGCCTCCAGACCGAGAGACAGATTTCTGCTGTTTGAGCCCCAGTCTGTGGTCGTTTGTGATGGCGGCCCTGGCAAGCTGATGCCAGCCCCATGGGTGTCTGGGGTTAGAAGCCACGGAGACCTAGCTCCCTCATTTGGAAGTGCACACGTGTGCATTTCTCATTCAGCAGATAATGAGCATCTTTTCTAAGGAGAAAGAGTAGCAAGCGTTTCCTTTCTTCTGTAGGATCAGCTGGGGCTGCTTCCTGGTTCCTCAAGCCAGAACCAGACGAGAGGAGTCTAGGGGCTGTCTTTCTCCTCGCTTCTAGACCATCCCACCAAACATCCGGCCCCAGCTTCCTTTCTGACATCTGCGCGAATCCCTCTTCGTCCTGTGACGTCCCACGTAAGTGTGTCACCAAAACGGTATGTTAGCCAAGCCGGTGCCCATAGTGGCTGGCTCCATGTGTCAATTTAAATGTCTGAGCAGGTGACTGAGTCCCGTATCTCCCTCTGGGTTGAGCTTTTGAATTCCCTCGTCCCTCATCAGGCTGTCACTTTTATCGGGAGCGTTGAAACATACCGCAAGCTTTTTCTCTCCCCGCGACTCCTGTAGTCTAATCAATGCCTTCTTGGCAGCTACTTTATTTCCGAAGAGAATAGCATTTAGTGCAGACACATTTGAAGGCCTATCCTCTGAACTCTCAACAGGCTTGCAACCTTTTATCTGTTTTTGCCAAAATGAGACATCTATACATCTGTAATTTTTTCCTCTCTCTCTGAGGCTTATATGACTGTAAAAATATCTTAGAATTATTCTTGGTGAATTTATAATAACAGTTCCCACAATACTTTTCATCAGGCAACTGCTTTGTTCCTTGTAAGCAAATCTTGGAAAGAGAAATCCCTCCTAAGAAGCCTTTCTTTTCCTCCATAGCTTTTGAAACACAGTATAAATCTCTGTGTTAACCTCAGATTTCTATTCTCTTGGGGAGTTGAATGCAGGGAGAATAAAAGAACCAGCGGTTCCTGTCCTCCTTTTATATGTTTCCTTCTCTCTGCCCCTACTCTGGGGACCCCACGCACCACTCTTCCCTTTGGAGCCCTCACCCGTCAGCCCCCCTCTTCTCTAGGGGAGCAAGGCACCAGGAACCAGGCTGCAGCTGGGGTCACGTGGACCCTCCCTTACAGGTCCCTGTCTTGTGGGCCTCACATTTCTCTAGGTTCCTGATCAACGCTGTCAGCGAGCAGAAAGTGAGTCAGACGAGCTCGTGTACCTGAAGAAAGGACATGACCCTCACCCCCACGCCTGTGTAAGGGGCACTGTAAGGAGGCTTTGCTCACGCGGGCCTGGAGCAGAGGTGGGGGGCTAACTGGAAGCAACAGGAAGGAGGGAGAGAAGGTTCTGTGCCCAAGCACAGGCCTAAAAGGGAAGATGACTTTTTTTAACTACTAGAACATTGATGCATTTTCATCAGTAGGAAATGTTACAGGCTGGATTGTGTCCCCCCGCAAATTCATGTGTTGATGTCTTAACTCCCAGGACCCTAGAACACAACTACACATAGATTTGGAGAGAGGATCTTTAAGGAGGTGATTAAGGGAACAGGAGACCACATGGGTGGGCTCTACTCCAATATGACTGCTGTCCTCGTAAGAATTGTTGATTAGGTCACAGGTGCAGATGGAAGACCGTGTGAGGACACAGCCATCTATGAGCCAAGGAGCAAGGCCTCAGAAGGAACCAGTCTCAGACGTCTAGCCTCCAGAACCATGCGGCAGTACACTTCTGTGGTTTAGGACACGGGGGCCGGTGCTTTGCCAGAGCAAACTGTTACAGAAACCATCTTCCTTAGTCTCTACTTCAAACTAAGAGAAGCTGTAAAATAGCGGTGTTTCTTTATATTTCATGGACCAATTTAAGAGGAGAGGATCCTATATGCCTTATCCAGGTGTACAACCTGTCACTCCTTATCATTTCCTGTAAGCCAGATGGAGACTTCATCCCTTTCCTGAACAAATGTGGGCTATGTGGATTTATTTTATTTTATTTTATTTATTTTTAGAGATGGGGAGAGAGAGAGAGAGAGAGAGGCAGAGGGAGAGGGAGAGAAACATGAGGAGCTTGACCTCACAACCCTGACATCATGACCTGAGCCGAAATCAAGAGTTGGTCGCTAAACTGACTGAGCCACCCAGGCGCCCCAGTGTGCGGACTTCTTGAATGTCTTCCCAATACCTGACAGTCCTCATCACCAGCTGGTGTACAAAGCTACCACCCCTTTTCTCTATGCCATTCAGCCATTCAGGAATGGTTTTATCTTGTTCTCTCCTGTGGCTGGCCTTCCACCTCTGCTTCCCACCTCACTGACCCTCTTACTGTCATTCCTTGGGGACATGCAAGTTCACTGAGAGTCTCTGCTGGGTGTGATGACCCCCCTCAGCTGAGTTTCATCCAAGCCTCACTTGACACCTCAGCAAACTGAAGTAGGAGCCACTTGGCTCTCTGCACCATGACCAGCCTTCCCCAGTGTCATCCTGAAATCATATCAAGGATCCATGAGTCTAGTTTTGTGTATTTCTCTCCATTGGGGTGTAAAGTCTTGTCTACTGAGACACATCCGTTGGTAGTTAAGTCTGATTTAAAGAATCAGATCGCTTGTTTATACATGTGTGTGTCTGTGCACGCGCACACCATGTTTATGCGTTTGTGCTTGTGTGTATATTCGTAGAACATCAAAGGTCCACTGTCACCAAATTAAAGGTGAACTCCTCAGCCTGACATTCAAAGACATTTGCAGAATGGCCCCGTTTTCCTTTGGGGCCTTCCCTCCCTCAGTGGAGATGTGCATTTTTTTCTATTTTTCTCTGCTTGATGGCTTCCTATCGTCAGAAACCTCCCCTCCACACCACACACATTCCTGCCTCACCTGCCCCGATTCTGTCAATGGCGCTCAGGCTTAGTTTAAATGTTACCCTTTTCTGTGGAGATTTTTCTGGTCTGCAACGCCCACCTACCCCCACCCAGAACTTTAAAGCCTCATCTGACTCTGCGTTTTCTTCTCTCATGATTTGTATTCTTGCTTTGTAGTTCACATATGGGGGTTTGTATCTTGTTCCTCCAGAATGAACTCTGTATAAGTTTGCTAGGGCTGCCTCAACAAAGGGCTCCAAACAGGGTGGCTTAAGTAACAGAAATAGATTTTCCTGCAGATCGGGAGGCTACAAGTCGACAATCGAGGTGTCAGCTGGATTGATTCCTTCAGAGGGAGGGTCTGCAATCCTCTGTTCCGACTTCTGATGGTTTGCTGGCAATCGTTAGCATCCCTTAGCTTCTGCTACTTAACCCCAATCTCTGCCTTCATGTTCCTATGATGTGTCTCTGTGTTCACATTTCTCCTTTTCACAAAGACAGTCATATTGGATTAGGACGCAGCCTAGTCCAGCGTGACCTTATTCTAACTATCAACCGAGGCCCTATCTGCAAATATGGTCACCTTCTGAGGTGCTGCAAGTGAAGACCGCCTCATATGAGTTTGGGTGGGGGACACAACTCAACCTGTAATTCAACAAGTTCCTTTACAAAGGCTCTTCGTCTTCTCTCTTTTTGGGGCCGTAGCACCCCACCCAGCGCGTCTCTCGTTACAGCGACTCCATAATGATGTCGTTGAATTGAAAGATACCGTTTACGCTGTACGCACAAGTGTCTTGCCCAAGACCTGGCACGTAGTTACTACTCAGCAACGTATTTTAAGTTTTTATTGGCCACAGGGACCTTGTTCTTATATATCCTAGTTGAAAGTTTATCCTGCTATCTCATTAAAAAAGAAAAAAAAAGTTCTATTTACACTTTTATGTGGCATACCCTACGAATGCAAGCTTTCGTAGAAGCTTCGAATAGTCACTTGTACCTAACACAGAATAACGGAGGAGGGTGGTTGTAAGTGGGTGAGCACAAAAGAAGATGAAGTGGCAGAGGGGAGGAAATAGTCAGCTTGCTCAGAATGTCGAAAATTACCTATTCGAACAGTACCACTGCCGTGGGCCCTAGGGACACATTTATGAACATGTTTTCCTCAAGCCACTGCCCGTCCATTTCTTTGAAAGAGCCGTACATCCCAAGCTTGTTGACTCCAGAGGTGAAGCGTCAGATTTTTTATACAGTGCTGCCCTTCAAATTTATAATATTGTCTTTCTTTTTAGTGTCTTGTGGTAAATGCAATTTATATCCAAAATGTCTTCTAAGACAATACATCCCTCTAGCCCAAGGAAGTACTTTGAAATCTTTTTGTGAGATACAATTTCTTCTGTTACTTTCTGTCAAAGAGATTTCCAAATGGCCTCCACGATCTTGTTTTTCCTATGACATAATTTTTTACAGTTGGCTGCACAATGGGATGCCGCTCAGGAACGTTCACCTAAGCCAACTGCACTGAGTCTTACTGGAAAAGGATGCCCATTACCTTCAGACATGAGTGGCAACTTTATAAACAAATGACAAGATACATTTAGCTTAAAAGTTATTTATGAACTTTAGCATAAATAAATCAATTAAAATAAATCTTCTCTTTTTTTTAAGATTTTATTTATTTATTTGACAGTGAGAGAGGGAACACAAGTGGGGGAGTGGGAGAGAGAGAAGCAGGCTTCTAGCTGAGCAGGGAGCCCAGCCCAGGACCCTGGAATCATGACCTGAGCCAAAGGCAGATGCTTAATGACTGAGCTACCCAGGTGCCCCAAAATAAAATAAATCTTAAAATGAAAACAAATAACACATTTAAATAATTTATGTGGTCTCTATACATATATATCACCTAAATTTCATCTAAGAATTAATTTAACACAGTATCTAAACATGAGGATGATTGTTAGAACTTGCCAGGTAATGCTATTCATTCTGAGGTTTGAGGTTTTATTTCTTCTTTCATTGAATGCATTAGGATGGCCAAATAAACCTTTTGTTTTGTTTTGTTTGGGTTGGGTTTGTGTGTGTGTGTGTGTTTTTGTGCATTAAGACTTCATTAGAGAACGAATTATGTGGAAAGTGGAAAGACTTAGTCCATTGGGTTTGGTGGTTTGAAAATTGCATGTCTGATCTGAAAGAGCCAAAGATTTATTTTAAAATGTACACTATTTATAAACCATATCCACAGTAGTCAAACTACTGGCATTAAAATGTAGCCTTTGTAAAACTCTAGATTGTCCGATTTGCAAAAGCAGTTCTAAGAAAGAAGGTCATAGTGATTAATGCCAGCCTCAAACATAATGAAAGAATCAAATAAACCACCGAAGTTGATAGCTCAAGGAAGTAGGGGAAAAAAAAAAGAACAAATGAAGCCCCAAGTTAGCAGAAGGAAGGAAATAAACATTAACACTGAAATAAATGAAATGGAGACTAAAAATACAATAGAGAAGTTCATTTAAACTAAGATATGGTTCTTTGAAAAGATAAACAAAATTGACAAGCCTTTAGTTAGACTCGCCAAGAAAAAAAGGCAGAGGACTCAATAAAATCACAAATGAAAGATATGTTACAGCTGACAGTGTGGGGACAAAAGGATCACGAGGCTATTAACAATCAGACACCAACAAATTGGACAACCTGTAGAAATAGATAAATTCCTATAAACATACAACCCACCAAGACTGAATCATGAAGAAATGGAAATTCTGAATAGACTGACTATTAATAGGAATATTGAATCAGTAATCAAAAACCCCGCAACAAACAAAAGTCCAGGATCAGACAGGTTCATGAATGAATTCCACCGAATATTCAAAAAAGAATTAATATTAATCTTTCTCAAACTCTTCCAAAAAATAGATAAGACAGAAACCCTTCCAAACTTATATTTTATAAGGCCAGCGTCCCACTGATACCAAAACCAGACAGAAATGCCACAAGAAAAGAACATTTCGGGGCAATATTCCTGATTAACATAGATGTAAAATCCCCTCAACAAAATATTAGCAAACTGAATTCAACAATACATTAAAAGGAACATACACCGTGATCCAGTGGGATTTATTACAGAGATGCAAGGATGATTCCACATCTGCAGATCAGTCCGTGTGATACGCCACATTAACAAAATGAAAAATAAAAAGCACATGATCATCTCAATAGATGCGGAAAAGGCATTTGACAAAATTCAACATCCATTTATTCGCAACAAACTGGGTATAGAGACACCATACTTCAATATTATAAAGTCTATACATGACAAGCTAACAACTAACATCGTACTGAATGGTAGAAACCTGAGAGCCTTTCCTCTAGGATCAGAAGCAAGACAAAGATGCCCATTCTCACCACTCTTATTCAACATATTTATTGGAATTCTGAGCCGCATCCATTAGGCATATTAGAAATAAAAGTCATCCACACTGAAAAGAAAGAGATCATTATTTTCAGATGACAAAAGTCAAAAGACTCCATAAAAAATAACTGTGAGAACTAAGACACAAATTCAGTAAAGTTGTAGGATACAAAATCAATACACAAAAGTCTGTTGTGTTTCTCTGCACTAAGATTAAGCAATCGGGAAAAGAAATTAAAAAAAAAACCAACAACAATTCTATTTACAATTGCATCCAAAGGATAAATTTCCTAGGAATAAATTTAAATGAGGTGAAAGACCTGTACTCTAAAAACTGATAGACACTGATGAAAGAAATTGAAGCAGATACAAATAAATGGAAAGACTAACTGGAAAATGTGCCCCGCCCCCGTGATCCTTGCAGCATTGTTCACAATAGCTAAGATATGCAAACAATCTAACTGTCCATTGATGAATAAACGGATAAAGAAGATGTGGTATATATACACAATGGGATGTTACTCAGTCATAAAAAGGAATGAAATCTTGCCATTTGTGATAACATGGATAGACCTCCAGGGCATTATGTTAAGTGAAATAAATCAGACACAGAAAGACAAATAACATACAATCTCACAATCTCTCTTATATGTGAAATCTAAAAAAAAAAAAAGAAAACAAAGAAAAGGCTCATAGATACAGAGAATAGATTGCTGGTGGTTGCCAGAGGGGATAAGATAGGTAAACTGAGTTTTTTATTATTATTAATAATAATAAAGAAAAAAGCAAACTTCACTATTACAAATTTTTTTTAAAATGTAGCCTAAGTAAAATTCTAGGTTGTCAACTGAAAAAAACAAATCACTGATTAAATATGAAATTAAATATAAAGTACTTTTGAGACTTTGACAAATTGCTACATAGTTAAATATATGTTATTAAATTCATTCCTTCTGTAGAGTTGGCTAATTTTTCTTGATAGCTAAAATATGCATTTATCAAGCTAATGTAATTTGTTTCAGAAAAATATATCTACTCTGGATTTGAAATAAGTTTATGTTAATAGTGACTCCAAATTACCATAGCTATGTATTATAAGGATATCTCTTGCTATAAGAATAATACATGTATATTGGCTTGAGTCTGACTATTTTGACTACAAATGTAAATCAGATAGTCTTTCTGTTTGTCAGTTAACAACTCAAGGACATGAACAAAAATCTTTTAAAATGCAGATTAGAAGATATAGAATGAATTTTCATTTTTGTATTAGCTAAATTGAAATACACGTTTGTATTGCACAATGCATATGTTAAGGGCTTTTTGTTTCATCTTATTTTGTTTTTGATGATTGTCCATAAAAAGTGACCCAGTAAAGCAAATTTACTTATTTCATGATGTCTAGTGAATTTTTACAATGTAACAAGTGATACAATTTAATTTATACTTCCAGAAAGAAATGAGATTTAGGCCCCCCTCTCAAAGGTGGTGTATTCTATTGAGTTGTCTTCTGAAATGCAAGATCCAGTTCTGTTTTTTTTTTCATATATTCTAAGAGAATAAATATTTCATGTTTTGGACTCTTTCTCCCTTTCCCATGACTTATTTTTCAATCTGAAAATTCCTGGTTGACCCTCAGCAGTGAAAAACCTTCCAAAATTTTTCTAGAATAAATTTTTAAAGATGTATTTATTTATTTGAGAGAGAGTGTGTGAGAGGCACACTATTTTGACTGATAGTATTAAACTACACCTGACTTCTCATTTGTAAAACTTGAAGACCCTAGCAGTGGGCTGAATCAGAAATTCCAGAACTGTAGTGGAGAAGTGAATGGCTTCATGGAACTCAACCTGACATTGAGTGGAACAAGAATTAGTTACATAGGATTAAATGAACCGAGTAAGGGATGATTGTGGGGTTTTTTGTAGTACTATTGTTTTTTTGATTTTCTATTTTTATGGATATATGTGACCCTATTTTTTTCTTTGAAGCTGTAAATTCAAAACAATTTAGTAGACTGCTTTTGTAAAAAATATGAAACATTTTTATATTTTTCTCCCTGCCTGACTCTTTCAGATGTTTCTGAAACATTTTTGGATATTTTTATTTTCATAAATATTATTATTTGTAAAGGTTCACATTATATAATATAGTTATTTGCATGTCCTTCTTTCTTACAAGAACATAATTGGTTATGCAACCAAGGATTTTTCTGGAATGTAATATTTGAGAATGACGATCATTTAGTCAGATGCAACCAGACAATTTTAAGGAACTAGGGTTACTTTTTGGAACCAACACTTAGAACGCCTTCTTAGAAAACTGGAATCTGGTTTACAGGTTCCCAGCTGTACTGACTTACCAGCAGGTAAGTAGTTACTTACATGGTGAGTAAGATGGAGGACACCATCATGAGGAGTTTGAGAGCTTCAGAAACTCAAATGCTGCTGACTATCAAATATTTTTCTACCCCAGCCTCCTGGGATGTCCTGGACTGGTTTCTCTCACAGTTAAACTCCTAGTTCTTTCCTTTAGTACAAACTTTTAATAACTATTTCTGCTTTTCATTTTAGGAATCTCTCTTTTACCTAAATACCGGATCCCTGGGACTAAGAAAACACCTGACTGTTACTACCACTTCTCAACAGATGGTTCACCTCTGATCCCCAACAAGAGCCTTGGAGAAAGACTATTTCTTAAGCCTTTGCCCCACTCAGGGACTGTCTGACATGCTCTCTGTTGTTCAGTGATTCATCTTAGACAAAAGTGGGGACAGATGATGTTGAACTTTATTGGAGCTCTGTACTCCCAGAAAAGAGTGATGGTTAAGAAATCCCCCATCCTTTCTTGTTCAGTAAAATGGCTAATCACAAAGGACCACGGCATCCTCAGATATTCTGACATAAGACCCATCTCTACTCTCTCTAATTCCCTTGCTTTACAGAACCGCAAGTTTTCTCCCCCTTTTATGAGATGTTCACTCCCTATGACAATACCCTGATGGAAATGATCTCTTTAATTATCTCATACATAAGCACCTTTGATAGGCCACAATATTATCATGAATGCTTAATTTGGTGAAATAGTTTATGGTTTTCTTACATAATTTTACATGTAACTGTGTTGGCAAATTGGCTGGCAATGTGCAATGCACCTTACAACATTATAATTTATTTTTACATTGAATACTATTTAGACATAGGGAAAAAGAAACTTTACTAAAAAGTGATCAAATACCAAAAGAAGCTGGTATTAAACCACTGTGGGGGCAGACAGTAATTGGAAGCAGCCTTAGAAAAGTAAGTTTGAGGAAAGGTCAAGAAAACAAAAATGGCTTTTCCAGCTTGAGAATTATCAAGAAAGCAAAGGTGCTTTGGTGAATCTGTCTGTGAAATCTTATTATCAGACAGATTTTTAGCACCCTTTGCTAAGGATATGGTGATGATTTGGGAAGCATATTTTTTTAACTCATCTAAAGAAATTATTTCAAATTTTGCTGGAAAGTAACTGCCAGGAGTCTGAATGTCAGAGGGCTGATAGGCTGATCTAGAACCTGAAAAAGAACACCCAGCTGTGTTACATCTACGTTATGTATTTAGCACTTTGTCACAAGCCTCTGTCCAACTAACTCTAAGAGTAATTCAGGTTGGGAGAGACGCTCTGGAGGGTTCAACAGTCTCATTTCTTTCCTCTTCTCTCTAAATTGAGACCTTCCTTGTTCCTGAAGCAAAAAGTTTCTTTGCAGCTATCCCAGACATGGACCTGTGTCTCCATCAGCTGATACATGGATTATGATTAAAAAATACAGATTTACCTCTTCACACTGATACTAAGCAGAACCACTAGATTATTGCTCCTAAAATACATCTTTGTTTATGCTATTTTCCAACAGTTAATGGGAAACTGAAAAATTTTTAATTAGTGGGTTATCCTAATTTTTGTATGTGATATTTAACTAAATTTACAATATTGCTCCAACTTAGCTTTATATATATATATACATGCATAGATATACACACACATATATCTATATCTATATATTTAATCTCACAAGTCTACCATATATCGCTCTTTTCCAAATACCCTGGTCTATTCATGGAACTAGTTCAAGCAAGCCCTACCCATGATTCAAAGGCAAACTCAGGTTGCTTATAAGGGTGACTATATTTGTTTTCATCCCAGACAAATAGACAAACACACAAATTGGGCTGTCCTGAGGAAAGTGCCAGGTTTGGTGCTCTACTTACTGGTACTATATTACGCAGCAGCAACAAACATGTAATCCTATAGTTGGTGTTTTTATTACATCAATAACTTTAAAGGCAATCTCTATGAATCTTTTCCCAGTATGATGTAGCATGCCTCATATCTTTTCAATGATTGCTACTTCTCTTCATCTTCTTAGAAAACAGTTTTTTAGTTACATTATATTTGTCTTACTCCTTCCAACACTTAGGTTTCCAAAATTAAGTATATATGTGTATATAATAAAGGGGGTGGGAAAATAGTTATCTGCATTTGGTTACCTTTATGAAAAGAAACACTATAAGAACAAATCAAAAACTATTACCTACAAGTCATAGTAGGAAAGAAAGTGGAGAAGAGCGAGAAGAAAACAATATTCCTGAATAGATCTTATTATACTGTAACTTTGGAAAATATAAATGGTTCACATATTTAAAAATGAAATTAAATGAAAGAAAAGCAGTATCTCAGAATAAAAAGTAAACCTACTTTTTTGGTTGTAGAAATAAACATAATTAGAAAATAATCATTTTAAGTAATGTGGGAACACCAAGGTTCTGAATCCACAATGGTATGTATACAAATGCTGAATAGAACAACAACAAAAAACAACAACAACAAAAATAACAACAAAAAAACACTTAAACCTAATTTTAAAATTATACTTCATTTTTTTTAGTATAAATAGTAATAGTTTAAGATTATTTTGAAACTATTTTCTAGGGCTAAATGAGGATAAGGCAATCCAATAATGACAGTAAGTTCTATTTTTTGTGTGTGTATGAGAAAGTACACTGATATAAAAATCAGAGAGGTTACTTAAGAATCTGATAGTGCTTAGCTTGGATTGGAAATAGATTAATGAAATCTTGATTTCTTTTAATTTCTAAAAATATGCATATCTTAACTCTGTCCTCAGAAAAGCCCAGAAGCAATGTCAGTGAAAGAGTAATGAGCACCTTCCGCACCCAGGAAATGGTTTCTAAATGCCATTCGCCACTGTAAAGAACTAGGGATCCTCAGAGAAGTGGCCAATCCCAGGTGTAGTGTAGGAAACACACAGGTGGTAGTCCCAAAGGACAAGGAAGCCAACATGATGATGCACTCATTGGCTTAAATTGTGAGAATTATATATCAAAAGAGACCATGCAATTTGTTGAAATATATTACATAATAAAAACCCAAATGCATTTAGATAAGACAGGCACGGAGAGAAATCCACCAGGGCAGCAACAATAACAGCATTTGGGGCACCATTGGAAATGAGCATATCACACCTTCCTCTAAAAATTAGATTGATGAAGGAAATAATTAAGCCTTTTTCTGTATAAACTATATTTTATGATATCCAAATAGATACAGTTTGTTTGAAAAAAAGTACTTTCCAGAAGAATTCTGCCTATTACATGTGACAGGAATGATAAAATTAGGAAATGGCCATTTTTTAATACATAATAAAAATTCAGTCATGTAAAGTCCACCCCCAAAATTAAATGAAAAGTTGATACGGGGCATTACAGGGAAGGAATCAACCTGTCACCTGTCACCACTTGAACTCACAAAACACAACCCAAGCACCACCAAACATGGACACTGATATTGCATTCTGTTATGATTTAAAGTGAAGCTCATCACACCACCTATAAAATATTCTTGCCAAAATGTTGAACTTTATCAATCCTTGAAAACTAACTTGAACTTATAAGTAAAATGCAGGTATGAGAACAAGTTGAATGTTCCCAGGAAACCAAGCTGATAAGTCCAGAATACAAGATATTTTATTGGACAATTCAATTTATGCAGCACATTAATGGCATGACTGAAAAATGAAAAGAAAAGTCATGGGTGGAGAGAGTGAACTGCTATCAAATAAATGAGATTAAAGAGACATAATAATAATAATTTTTAAAAAGCAAGGTGTGGCCTTTGAATCCTCATTCAAATAGAGCATTCTAAAAAGAGACTTTTTAAACTGTGAAAATTTATTGTTAATTTGGTATTAGATGTGCATAAAAATTATCATTATATTACGAATGATACTTTTATTCTTCTTTATTGCATTAGATGTGTTATTTGCAGTAGACATGATAGTGGCATATTTTTAGAAGACATAATAAATGATGTAAATGACATTGAAAATGTTTCAGCAAGTAAAATTTTAAAAATAAAGAGATGAAGCAAATTTGACAAAATCTTGAAAATTGTATCTGGTTAATGAGTGTTTGAGAATGTATTATGCTACTCTCTCTATTTTTGTGTTCTTGAATATTTCATAATATTTTTCAGTCGATAACCCTTGGTCAGCTGAGCTATTCCATGAATATCCATCATATGTTCTAGGATCTAATATTCAGTGTAATGAACTAAGTGTATAAATCCATTGTAATGGCTTAAGTGGCTAGTGATTTTATAATGACTGTGAACACATTGACACCTTCCCTTGGGAGCTTCCAAAGCATTTCACAATCAATATGATAAAAACTGAACCAAGAGTCTCTTATTAACTTCAAATACTGTCACTTTCTTTATTTCTCTATATTACAATTAGATAAAATATAATTATATTATTGTATAATTACTATATATTTTATTATAATTATATATTTTATATAACCTAAAAGTTGTCATTACCTACTTACTCTCTTTTATTTCCTTTATCCAACCAAATTCTGCTTATTTTGTGTATAAATATATTAAAAATCCAAATGCTTCTTAGGTGTTTTTCTCCTTTTCTTGCATCCACTCTTGATCAACTATAATCTGTACTCTTTTGAGAACATAAATCTAGGGGCGCCTGGGTGGCTCAGTTGGTTGAGCGACTGCCTTCGGCTCAGGTCATGATCCTGGAGTCCCTGGATCGAGTCCCACATCGGGCTCCCTGCTCGGCGGGGGGTCTGCTTCTCCCTCTGACCCTCCCGACCCTCCCCCCTCTCATGTGCTCTCTCTCTCTCTCAGTCTCTCTCTCTCAAATAAATAAATAAAATCTTTAAGGAAAAAAAAAAAGAACATAAATCTAAAATAAATCTAAAAATTTTCCCATTTCTCTTAGAACAAAGACAAAAGTCCCTCGTGTATCCCGCACGGGGTGTCAGATACAGTCCTCTGGCTTCGGTGCAGCCAATTTTGAACTGCATCGTGAACATTTTAAGCTCCTTCAATGTGCCATGGTTCTTCCTGCCTCAGGGCTTTTGCACATCAGTCTATTCTGTCTAAAAATGTCTCATGACCTTCCTACTGTTAAGTCCAACCAATAGGTCAGACCTCAGATCTTTTTACTTTCTGTTTTTGGTTCACTAGATTGGATCAGATGTCCCTTTATATATTCTCATAAACTCAGGTTTCTTTCCTTCTTTGCATTTACCACTGCTGAAGTTTTCTTATCATTTGTGTATTTCCTTAAATTCTCTTTAGTTGGATATTTACAACTGGGACTACACGGACCATAACTGTTTTCTGCTCATTCTTGTATCAGTTATTGCCAACACAGTGCTAACTGACCGGTTACTTCTTTAATAAATGAATAGATTCATAAATAAATGAGTCAGAGAGTGGTACAATAATTATAGATTTCTTTGTCTCTCAGACTTACTGCTAAATATTTTGTTTTACTGTGATTTTGGATGCATCAAGATCCAGCCTATTCCTCGGCAAAGTTGCATAGAAAGCACAAATTATTTTCACATTTTAGCCTTCATTGCCATTTATCTCAGCTCCCCAGCCTACCATGACTTTCCATCTTTATGGTCCAGTGACCACAAAAACCTCCCTCTGGTGTCTCTCTGATAGAAAAGACCTCTGAGGAAAGAATCCTGAAGACTTCATTCAGCATGTAATGACTGAGGATTTCTCTCACATTCAGCAAATATTTATTTATTTTTTACTCTTTTTTTGTCAAAACCGATAAAAGGCACGCACAAAGCACTGTGCTTACAGAGAAGAATAAGCATTATCTGTGTCCAGAGAGGTTGTAATTTGTTACTACTCCTGGAGGGTTTTTCATCAGTAAGGCATAATGTCATACACCAAAGAAAAGATCATCTGTAATATCGGGATTGGTAGAATTTCAGATATGCCTCAAGTTGGGAGCTATTTTAGTGATATCAAATAAAAATTATTTTCTTAGCTATAAACTCATGTGAAAGCTAATCATCAATCCTCAGCATGTGAAAAAGAAGTCAGGCTCTTGATGCAGAGGAAGACAGATGGAGGACAAATCAGCAAATGGGGAGTCTCTGCTTTGAAGACCACTGGCTCTCAGAAAGGCCTGAGACTGAATTACAGTCTTCTTCTGGTTGCCTCCTCAGGTCTCCAGTTTCCTGTGGCTCCATCTGAACATGAGGAGGGCTCGTCATCTCCCTCTAAATGTTGGCTTCTAACACGACTCAATCATCTAGCCCATGTTTAAACTTTACATGAATCGACTCATACAGTGTATACTGATTTGTGTCCGACTGCTTCCACTTGACATTATTTTTGCAAGATTTATCCACTTTGTTGCACACAGTTGGAGTTGACTTATTCTCAATGTTGTAAAGTATTCCATTGTGGAAAAATACAGAATATTCAAAAATACATATACCCATAGTCATCAAAAAATTGTGTATTAGAACATCCACTGCAGCACTAATAAACCCAAGCTGAAATCTACCCAAATGTCAATCAATAACAGAGTGGATAAATAAACACTTTCTGGATACTATTTTGAATTATTTATTTATTTTTTTATTTTTTATTTATTTTTTTATTTTTTTAAAGATTTCATTTATTTGACAGAGAGAGACACAGCGAGAGAGGGAACACAAGCAGGGGGAGTGGGAGAGGGAGAAGCAGGCTTCCCACGGAGCAGGGAGCCCGATGTGGGGCTCGATCCCAGGACCCTGGGATCATGACATGAGCCGAAAGCAGCCACTTAACTGACTGAGCCACCCAGGCGCCCCTATTTTGAATTTTTTAAAGCAAATGTAGTATAGCACAAACTATAGAGTAGTTGTCCTTTAGGAGTTTTTTTTTTTTTTTTAAAGAAAATGATCAGAAAATGTTTTATATTTATACAAGAGTTTCATAATGTTTTTATTTGTGGTAGTGATGTAATGTTTATTATTATAATGTTTATTATTATTTTTGTAGGGAGATGTTGCTGCTTGGCAGGCCCTGATAGGATTATGCCTTGGCCAAATACTATTCCAAAAGGGAGCTGTGTTTCCTAGTTTTGCCCATCATTTCAGACATTGACATCTTGATTGTGATTGTCAATGTTGTCTCAGGAATTATCTCTAAAGATCCAATGGGGCCATGAGGCCAAGGGGAGGATGTTTTGGCTTCAGACTCTATATTGATAACAAAAGAGGGAATTGAGAGGGAATGAATCTTCGCTGTGGAACGCAACCTTATAGTTTGTTAATCTTCTGTCCAATCTTCAACATACTTGGAATTGTGAGTGAATGTAGGCAAGTATCCATAAACTCAAAACATATTAACACAACACTATAGGATGTCTATTCATCTCCAATCTCTTTCCATTAGAAGTTGGATTAATCTTGGGGCGCCTGGGTGGCTCAGTCGGTTGAGCCTCTGACTCTTGGTTTCAGCTCAGGTCATGATCTCAGGGCCTTGAGATCAAGCCCCATGTCAGGCCCTGTGCTCCGCGCAGAGTCTGCTTGAGATTCTCTCCCTCTCCCTCTGCCCTTCCTGCTCATGTGCTCTCTCTCTCTCAAATAATTAAATAAATCTTTTTTTTAAAATATGTTGGATTAATCTTTAGCAAGGCAAATCTCAGAGAACTGTCTCCAGACAATTCCAATGTAGATTATCTTCTTTTGTTACTGCTCAAGTTAAATATTGTGAACTATTTTTCATCTTCTTATGGTGTAGTGTTTGAATGGGAAGCTGGAGCAAGATTCCCACTGATCACACTCTGCTCCATGTGACCTGCATGACTTTGCATTCCTTTCCCTGCCTCAGTAGTCTCATCTGTAAAACCGGAATGACAATGCTCAATTTGGGGCTGGATGGGGGCTGAGATAACAACTAATGTATGAATGTGGGCAAAACACGTGAGACAATCCCTTGTACATATCAGCGATTATTAGCATGTTGGTGTGCATAATAAGATCAGAGCCTTCCTAGAAATATAAGTGATTTCACTCTTCTGTGCTGTAAGTTTTCAAAGGTCAAAATTTTAAATTAAAGTCATTCTGGTCCACATATATTTATAGCTTCAGCTATTGCTAGTCTAGATTTTCACAGAAATTAATGACATTGTGTTTCTTGCCAAATTATTTTGTAAAATGCCTACAGTCTATTATTTATTACCAGGAATCTATTTGCATGGTTCTAAAACTATGATCTTGGTATCTTTGTATCATCTGTCCCAGTAAATCCTCCGAAGTATGATTTTATATTCTCTACATCCTTGATGTAAACAGTCATTTCTACTTAAATAGGGCTCGTTGCATGGGCGTGGGTACGACCTGTGTCATCACACAGACCCTGCACTTAGAAGACCCCACACTTGGTTTAATGCCCTGCCTTGCCATCTTGAAATTATTAATACTTTTTAAAGAAGGTGTCCTGCATTTTCATTTTATGCCAGGAGCTGCAAATTTTGAAATTCGTCTTGACGATAGATGGCAAATAAAAATGTGTTTGCCACAGTCAGGCTTCCCAGGAGGTCATTGCTGCACGGGCGTGTAGGACACAGGATGGGTATTAAAGGGTACCCTAAGGATCTCTACCTGTGGGAGGGATGGGAGGAAAACATAATTGGACAGAGGGAAAAACAGAACTATCATCCAGAAGGACCACAGCCAGGTGGTCAGGAGTTAGACTGTCCCTTCAGAAATGTCCAGATTTGACCTGAGATGGCCATGCCTTTCTCTCTCGCTCCCTCTCAATAATCAGTTATTGAATCTGGGCTGCCCCACACAAGGGTAAGATCTCTCAGTTTGGGTAGAGGGGTGCTCTCTGGAGTCAAGGTAATTGTTGGAAGGCCTGAGAGCCAAAGATCCATGTCAACAGCATTGACAGCATCTAGAACAGAGTCCTTCACTGACAAGGGCCTGCACAGGCCTGTGATCTTCTGCATTTGTGAACAGGCCCTTGCTCTCCTGAGACACCCATGTAGCACCCTCAAATATCCTCTTGGCGCTGGCAATCAGCCAATGTGTTCACTATTCAATCGTTTTCTAGCCACTGTTTCATAAAATGATTTTCCCCCCTAACTTGTGATGAATTTTTATGGACCTATCCACACATTCTCATTATTACCCCTTTGGCCTGTGCAGGGATTTATTTGTTGGATGGGCATCTATACTTAAAAATCCAGCCCATGGCAATGGAATGGGGCAAGGCTAATTGAACTGGAATTGAATCTGGGACCCAGACCTCATTAATGTGCCTCTTACACCAAGAAAATGACCGCATTTGCCTCATGAAACTAGGCTGCTCCAGGTGCCCACAGAGGGGTGAGGACCATTCAACCATCTACTATATTTATACACATAGCTTATAAAGTCCAGCAAGTTTAGGCAACAATCCATTGGCTATCCACTTTAGTATAACGAAATCAATTCCTCACTATCAATTAATAACAAAACAAATCAATAAGTGCTTAAATGTGTTAACTACGCCAACAAATTAGCAGAATATGAAGTGCGAGCTAATCTTTCCACTCTGATTTGCTTTATAAAATCAGAGACAGCATTAAACACACACACACGTGTGCATAACCAAAAACTTACAATCATGTACTAGAAACTAAAATACCAAAAATTAGACACAATATTAGGATCTTGCTGACATCCTCTATTAGAGTAAAGAAAGGGTAAAGAAAGCAAAAACAATGAGAAAAAGGAAGTTCGTTAATTTAAAAAAAGTAATACAGACTAAATGAAGGATGGTCTGGTGACTTAAGGGAGGCAAAAGAAAGAGGACAGATCACATTGGTTTCTAGAAACATTCCAGAGATGCTAAATGAGGCAGGAAGAATGCATTTAACTTTAATTGTGGACCTATTGATTACTATTGATTTGGATCAATTTCAAAGAAATTGAAGCAAGAAAAATTATTGTTTGCAAATTCTGTGTTGAGACTCTCAAAGCCTAGATGGTATCAATATTTCTCCAGTAACTTGCCTCCTTTTTCTCTAGGATCATATAAAATGCCACTTGGGTCATAGTATATAAAGAGCTGAACGGAAGCTGTGAAACAAAATCATTACTGCCTAGGTGCTTTCATCATCATTAGTATTTAGAATAATCAACTCCAAATATCTCCAAATATTTCTGATCCCACACTTTTTAATATTGGGTTCCAGAGATACTGGAAATCCATTTGAGGCAAACCACCTGTCCCTTAAGCAAGAGATCAACCCGAAAGTTATAAATTTAGCATCCAAATGGCTATTGCTTGAAAAGGGAAATAAAATCTTACATGATATAATTTCAGATATACTGGAAGGGTCTAATCCCACAAACTGGAAATGTATGAATTCTATTATCATAGGTTCATGCACTACGATTTTATACCTGATAAAACTGTTAATCCCCTAGAAGACCACATCCCAAAGTGGTCCTCATTTTTTTTTTTTTTTTTTTTTTACCACCGGATGAATTATGGCATGGTGTCTAGATAGAGCACTAGGGGTTTAAAGGAGGAGTGGGAGCTTAAGTGGGTGAGAGGACAAGTTCAGTGCACAATAAACCAAGTGAAACATTGTGATTAGTCTCATTCTTACTCCTAGCTTTGCAGTTGCATTCCAATATTTTAATGGCTTACTTACTTCTGGTTTATCTCCTCCATTATGCTGCGAACTTTCTGAAGTCAAGGATTTTTTTTTAACCCGAATTTTCCTAGCATAGTGCTTGGTTATAGTAAATTTTCAATGAATGACTTCAGAAGGAAGAGGTTATAGAATTGGTGAACACCTGCTGTTCCAACCAACACACACACACAAACACACACACACACAGAGAGACTTTTACCATTTAGATACGAAAATTGAGATTCAACATTTAACTGACTGATGCAAGGACGCTCAGCATGTTGGCAGGTCTGATAATAATGCAAAGTCTTTTCATTTGGAGTCCAGCATTCTTTCAAAGGCATGAACTCTTTCCTCTGCAATCACTTTAATATCTGTTGAATTCTTTGGCTGTGTTCTTTCACATGGACCTGAAGAACACAAACAGCCTTACACTAAAACTATTCTACTCGACTCAAACACATAACAGATCCACTCCTATTCTGAAATTAATACAAACCATACTGTGTGAAAATAGTTCTCATTGAATTCTCAAGCACAGAAGAGTAAGAGTAGTCATGAAACAGTTTCTGCTTTAAGACTAAAGTCTTCGTAGTAACTCCAAAAAATTGTTACCTACCTAATAATAGGATACTTGTTCCTTTCTAAAGGAAATCGGTAAAATTATGCTTTCCTGTGGAGGACAAGCATACTAACAAGGAGAGTAGATGCTTTGCAAACTTCTTTAGTCACACAAGCATACTAACAAGGAGAGTAGATGCTTTGCAAACTTTTTTAGTGAAAAAACTGCTTTTTTTTTTTTTTTTTTTTAATGGGCATTTCTGTTTCCTAGCAACTGGAAAGCTCTACACTAATCTATATCCACCTTCTTATGGGAATAGATCAACTCAGGTGTTATTTATGGCACTTGAGCTTTCGAAAAAAAAGGAGAAAGGGAACCTGAAAAGAATTTATCATGTTGTTTTGATCCCAAGTCTTGGTTCAAATTATATGGTCCTGATTTGGCTTTCTTAGGTTTGTAATTACAACATTGAAACCAGAGTAGGGGAAGAAAAATTTACTTCTTCCCTCTTAAGTCCTTTGGCTCATCTAATAATTAAATTGGCATAAAACAGATTAATGGAGAAATAGAAATTTAAGTTTGCATATATGAGAGCTCATAAAAAATACGAGGCTCAAAGAAGTGACCAGAAGAAGCAGTTTTTATGTCTTTTAGACAAACAATACGTTTGTGAAGAATTGAAAAGACAAAGGAGTTTGCACTTGGGTAGCAGATTAGTGGAGAACTAACAAGTCTTGTTTATTCAGCCTGCTCAGCCCTGAGTTCCTTGTGTCTAGTGATAAAGGTATCTCTTTACTTCCTGGTACAAGGAGGATGACTTTCACACAGGAGATTTATTTCCTACTTCCAGGCGGACAAAGGAGGGTCAGAATGACCTTTTTGCCCTGGCTGTTTCTTTATGTTATTTTAATTAAAAAAAATCAGTATGGCAAATTGGCACATTTGGGGGCCACCAACCCCTGAACCTGAACAGATTATAAAAGTATTCTATAGTTATTCAATAGGAAAGACTAGTGTATATTTAAAAATATATTTTCCTATTTTATTTTTTAATCTGAACTTGTGTAGTGACTTGTTTCAAAACCCACTCCAAATCTGGAAAGAGCTTTCTGAAGTGTGTACGTGGAAAACGTGTGAGGCCATGGGATGTACGACTCTCCCTCCCTCTCCATCAGTGTTACTAAAGAAATTTGGGGATGGAAAATCACAGCGAACATGTCCCCGCTTGCTTATTCTTATTTATGCAAATCTGGAGGTAGAAGTCATGGAACTAGAATCTCAGGACCATCGTTTGTCAAAATTCATCTCTCGTCAAGCCTGGCACTCTCGCCGTATCCCAAATCTCCTCAAAATATCTCACCAACAATAGAGCTACCAATTTCCATTTGAAATTCATTCAGGATATGCAGTTCAAGCTTGCACAAATTTAGACATTACACAGTGTGCTAGGGATGCGGTTTGAATCAGCAGCCTACAAATATTACATATGTATTTTAAAGAAATAATATCCTATGATTGATGATTTTAATAGTACAAAAATCCTTCTTTCTAGAGGGGAGGGGGTTGGGGGATGGGTTAGCCTGGTGATGGGTATTAAAGAGGGCACGTACTGAATGGAGCACTGGGTGTTACACGCAAACAATGAATCATGGAACACTACATCAAAAACTAATGATGTAATGGGGCGCGTGGGTGGCTCAGTCGTTAAGCATCTGCCTTCGGCTCAGGTCATGATCCCAGGGTCCTGGGATTGAGCCCAGCATCGGGCTCCCTGCTCAGTGGGAAACCTGCTTCTCCCTCTCCCACTCCGCCTGCTTGTGTTCCCTCTCTCGCTGTGTCTCTCTCTGTCAAATAAAGAAATAAATAAAAATAAATAAATAAAAACTAATGATGTAATGTATGGTGTTTAACATAACATAATTTAAAAAAAAAAGAGGGAACCCCTGTGGTGATGGAATGTTCTGTATCTTGATGTATGAAAGTCAATAGTCCAGTTGTGATATTGTATTGGGCAAAGGGTACACAAGATCTCTCTGTGGTATTTCTTACAACTCCATGCCAATTTAATATGATCATAAAATAAACTTTTAACCTAAATAAATAAAATGTTTTTTAAAAGTTCAAAAAAAAATCCTTCTTTCTGAATTAAAATTAGACTTATTGCCAGTATTGTTTCTTTACTATCATCCTGTTGCTGGGGAGGAAAACTTTGGTCTTCTCCCCTCTAGGTTCTTTGGTGGGCCTAATAATTAAATTAACATAAGACAGATTAACAAAAGGAAAAAAATACAAATTTATTTTTGTATATAGAACAACTGTAGAGATTTGAGGCTCCTGGACAGTCAGGTAGTTGGGGCTCACGTGTTATCACGAGCTACTAAGTAGAAGGGGGTAAGGGCCAGGGTCTTCAAAGAAGAGGAAGACAATTCACGGGAAGACAGGAAGGGCAAATGTGTAGTAAATAAATGTTTGTCATGTCATGCAGATATAGGATCTTTCTGATGTAAAACTTATCCCTGGCATTAGCTCTCTTCCTGGGACAGGTTCCCTATGTAAAATATCTGAGGCAATTAGGGAGAGGGGAAAAAAACCCTAAAAACCTCTTCTGGGGTATGTTAGGTCTTGATTGCCTTCAACTCAAAATAAACCACTTGCCAATGTGGCACATTCTGGCATCATATACTCTGCTCCCCCTACTATTATCTTGGTCTATTTCTAACTTAGAAACTGTTTTTATTTTTTTATTTTGGGGGGTTTCCTTTTTTTTGTTTGTTTAAATTGAATTAATTAACATATAGTGTATTATTAGTTTCAGAGGTAGAGTTCAGTGATTCATCAGTCTTATATAACACTCAGTGCTCATTCCATCATGTGGTCTCCTAAATGCCCATCACCCAGTTACCCCATCCTCCCACTCCCTCCCCTCCAGCAATCCTCAGTTTGTTTCTTAGGATTAAGAGTCTCTTACAGGGGCAACTGGGTGGCTCAGTTGTTAAGCGTCTTCTTTCAGCTCAGGTCATGGTCCCAGGATCGAGCCCGCATCGGGCTCCCTGCTCAGCGGGAAGCCTGCTTCTCCCTCTCCCACTCTCCCTGCTTGTGTTCCTCCTCTCACTTTGTCTCTGTCAAATAAATAAATATTTTTTTTTTTTTTTTTTAAAGAGTCTCTTTCGGTTTTCTCCCTCTTTGATTTCATCTTGTTTTATTTTTCCCAGGTTTGTTTCTTTACTATTTTTTAATTAATAGATTAAAAACTCAAGGAACCCTAGCAGGCAAATGTGTCTAGACAGAGGTCTATAAGAAGACTTAGAGCATAATACTTCAGCACACATTTGAGCAAAGTTTGTTTGAGAACACTTTCCTTTATTGTGGCATCCTACAGATTCCTCTTTAAAGTACTATGACTTTAAAATGTTAAATTAATTTAAAAAACAAAAACACTAAACAATTTAATAATTTGAAATACAGTGAAAGAAGAAACTATGTGTATTGTTTGCATTTAGATGTACACAGAATGTTTACTTTTATGATTTTATTTTATTTTTTAAAGGTTATTTATTTTAGGGGCGCCTGGGTGGCTCAGTCCTTAAGCGTCTGCCTTCGGCTCAGGTCATGAACCCAGGGTTCTGGGATCGAGCCCCACATCGGGCTCCCCGCTCAGCAGGAAGCCTGCTTCTCCCTCTCCCACTCCCCCTGCTTGTGTTCCCTCTCTCGCTGTCTTTCTCTCTGTCAAATAAATAAAATCTTTAAAAAAAAAAGGTTATTTATTTTATTTTATTTTATTTTTTTTAAAGATTTTATTTATTTATCTAACAGAGAGAGACACAGCGAGAGAGAGAACACAAGCAGGCGGAGTGGGAGAGGGAGAAGCAGGCTTTCCACTGAGCAGGGAGCCCGATGTGGGGCTCGATCCCAGGACCCTGGGATCATGACCTGAGCCGAAGGCAGACACTTAACGACTGAGCCACCCAGGCGCCCAAGGTTATTTATTTTAGAGAGAGAGAGACAGACATCATGGGTGGGGTGGAGTAGAGGGAGAGAGAAATTTAAGCAGGTTCTGCACTGAGCATGGAGCCTGATGCGGACTCGATCTCACAACCCTGAGATCACAACCTGAGCTAAAACCAAGAGTCAGATGTTTAACCGACTGCGCCACCCAGGTGCCCCTATTTTTATGATTTTAAAACTAACAATAGGGGCGCCTGGGTGTCTCAGTCAGTTGAGTGTCTGACTCTTGGTTATGGCTCAGGTCATGATCTCATGGGTCATGAGATCAAGCCCCAAGTTCGGCTTGGCGCTCAGCAGGGTGTCTGCTTGAAGATTCTCTCCCTCTGCCCCTCCACTCTCTCAAATAAATAAATAAATCTTAAAATCTAACAATAATATGGATTTAGATGTACACCAAATGTATATTTTTATGATTTTAAAACCAACAATCTGTCTAATACCTCAGTCCATCACTACAGAATGTAAGGGTTTTAAAAATGCTTTATATGCAATTTTGTGAGAAACAAATTTTGATAGGTCCCACTAATATGTGCAAATATGTCAGAGAGGATTTAATAGCATTAACTGCCTTTTTAATCTACTTTACTAACCTGCTGTTATGGTCAATGATAGAATTTAATTCAATTAAATGCCATTTAAACTTTACCTACTATGTGAAGGAATCTGTGATATGAGTGATCCAGAGTGTACTCAGATATATTAGATAAGATCTCACTAATTATTAAATCAGAATCTAAAAGAAGCTAATTTTTAAAACCTACCATCTTCCACTCATAAGTCACGTATTCATTCCTTCATTCATTCCCTTTAAGGTAGACTGAGGACCATATAACGTATATCCTTACTGGGAATGTGGAAATAAACAAGACATGAGGGCTTACAATACAGGGGATGTGATGTCTGTGTAGGTAGGTATTTGATACCATATGTGAGAAACATTATACAAGAGACATAAGCAAACGCTTTAGGAGCTCCGGGGAAGAGCAGTCTAGCAGTCGATCAACTAGCAAGCCTACATTATGTTGCGAGGCAGGCTGTTAACAGGGATTCATAATTGTAGTCACAGTGACCTCCTGTGGTCATAAGGTATTTTTACAAAGTGATAGCCTTTAGTTACTTTCAAAAAAAATCTTTCAGCTTATACACTTACATTTCTGCACTTACTCTGGGACCTGAGGAGTGGCTGAGGAAGTAGCCCAGAACGGCCCTCTTCCTTATCACTTCTCTTAATTTAGAATGTTGGAAATGCAACTGAGGAGAATAGGAAAAACTGACCATGGGTGGTTCTTTTCAAGACAAGCCAGTTCTCTCTTGGTGTACATCCTTATTTCAGCACATTATGATTTTTCTTTCCATTGTGGTTCTTCATTTTATTTCCTTAAGTCAATTGATTTTATAACAATATTTTATAAAAGAATACATGGCAGACATTTTCAGGAAAATTATCAGCCCTACTTATTTTAAAACCAGCAAATGAGTCAGAAGTTTGGAGAGGGCAAGAAAACAAAATTATTCGACTCAAGAGACTCAGATATTTAACTTTCAAAAGTCCAACTGGGTTTGATGGAGAGGCCCTATTCAAAATGTATCTATGAGGGTATCATTTAAAAGAAACCACATCTCAAACCGTAGTCAATCCTGTCATGTCAGAAAATAAAGTCAGTAATCACCGGCATTTATCTTGGTGTATTTCCATGGGAAAGGAAAGAAAGCAGATGAGAAAAAATAATTATCTCTGTAAATGATGACAATATCCTTATGCTGGCAAATTATTTCCAAGTACAAATAAAGAGAAAGATATGTAGTTTTATTTTGAGTCAAACAGGTAATTTATTTTTAAAGTTTGATGTCTACTGTTTAAAAAGAAAAATCACATTTTACTCCATGTTAGAAGTTTTTAAATAAACGGCTCATATCAGAAATGTCCAGGCATATGTATTCTATTAATATGTATAATTTATATTTTCCAAACTCAAATTTATTTCTTTTTTTCTGTTGTGAGATAGAGTATTATCTAAAGGACATATTCCTCAAAAGTATTCAAATGCCAGGTATGTAGTTCCTGAAAAGAAGATCTCACATTCTGTTATTTTTATATAAGCAGGAATTTTTTTTCTCTGACTCCGGACGGATTATATAACATGGCAGAATTGACTATTTAACAAGTCACAACACAGTAAGGTAATGTAATGTGGCCAATAAAATGACAAACAAAATTAATTATTAAGTGTCTGGTAGCTGATTCTGCTCCATAGGGCAAAGCAGTCTGTATGGATGCTTTCCCACACATTAAACAAGGGGAACAAATATTCTGTAAGCTCTCCCAATATATAGATATTCACATGACAACTTCCCCTGCCAGGAACCTCCTTTCCTGGAGGTGAACACATATTCTTAGGGTAGATTATCTTCCCCTTCCCTTCAGAAGCAATAGAAAATCCACAACCCTGGTTTTCATATTTAGTTTGAGAAACTATCCCATGATAAAAGTTTAGAAGAAATCCCATTGCACATAAGACCACGAACCCTGATTTTTCCTATCAAAAATGGAACTTATTTCGACTTACGGTTGTGATAGGGAGCAAAGTTACATTTGTAAACTCCTGGCATCAAGATGCACCTGAAAATTTGTTAACTGTTACCATTCTCACTAGGACGACAATACTGGCCTTGAAATTTCACATTTCAAATTTCAGGTTCAGTCACGCAGCCTTCTATTCATATGAAAACGTATCTGAAATGTTTACCCCATTTAGGTGAAGAGATCATGATCAGGATCAGTGCTTAATGAAACCCAGTTGCAAGGAGAAAACAATGCAGGGGCCACAAGCTAGGGAGGGGGGGTAGGGCATCCTCTTTCCTTTCCGAGGAACTGTGAACTTCAGCAACTCTGGCAAACCATAAGGACATGTTCCCTAAATGTTTATATTTTCTTGAAGACAAAAATCATTTTGGGATAAGTGTAAATGCTTGTGCACATCTCAAAGTCCGGTGACCGTGCCATAAAAGAAATAAAAATAGTCCTCCTATATTATAGTGTATGACCTGCTCACCAGTGACTTATATTTCTCTGCAGAATAAGTTTGCAAAGAATCCAATTGTTAAGCAGTCCATTTGATGACAGCAAATGAAAAACTCTTCAGACTCTGATTACATTTGCTGAGCTGAGCCTCAGCCCTGACACGCCAGCAGCTGGTGGTTCTTTTGGGCACCCAGGCTGGTGTGAATAGAAAGTGACAGGAGTGTGCTGCATGTCACATTTGAATGAACAGCTACCGTGACAGGAAGACTTTTCTTGTCAACATGATAACTGTGGCTCTGTGAGAGCCCACGTTACGTGTTATTTTTCCCTGGAGGGAAATCGGTTCCTGATGAATAGACTTCCTTCAATGAGGTCAACATTTATTTATTAAGTGTCTGCCGTTGCCCGGCGCTGTGGTTACCCAGGGAGATCGGGTGCTTACTCTCAGGGAGCTTTCATTCCCTGAGAGAAATGGGGGAGAAGGGCATCAAACAGAAATCAGATCCATAAGTAAGACCATCTGGAATCAGGGTATGAGCTCTGAATGAAGCAGACATTGCAGGGCGAGGGAGGCAGAGAGAGTGGAATGCTTTGAACACGGTGGTCAGGATACGGCAGCTGAGATGAGGCAAGGGAGAGCTGCCGTGTGAAGATCAAAGAAAGGAGCATCCTAGGAGGGAAAACAGCAGGGCAAGGTCATTGTGACAACAAATCTTAGAGAGTTTGTGAGATGAGACAGGCTTTGATGGTTCTACCTGTGCAACATGTATGACATACTACGTAATTGCATGGACATAACACATATGCTATAATGTGCAACTATGCATACACATGACCTATGATGTGATAGGTAATTATAGACACATAATATACATAAGCAAAAGGAATGTCCCCCCAATACATTGATCTGCAAAACAGTCTGTGGCTTCCAATAGGTTCTAAAGGAAGGTCTAGTGTTAAGAAAACGTGTGTAAGTATTTGGATTACGTTTAGTTCTCAAATATTTAGTACACCTCCTTTTTGTTCATCCCATGCTCTTCAGGAGCTGACTTTTTCTAGGACAAAATGCTAGAGTTCCCCTGGCCCCCACCTCCATTCCATTCCAATACTCGCAGAAAATGAAAATAGATCCCAGCAGATCTGGAGAGGAGTTGCCAAGTAAATTCAATTTATTCCATTTTTATATCGAATTTCACCCAGGAGTAGCCTAGTTACGGCCGCCATCCTTGCTGGCGGATGCAATGACCTGTTGTATGCTCTTACTCCATTTATGCTTATGACGACATTCCAAGTGGTCCATGAATCATCTGCTATTTCCTACACATCTATTTTAGACTTGCCAAGGGAGAAGCAGTTCTGAAATATGTTGTTCTAGCAGTGCTTTTTCCAAATGACATATGCCACATAATCTCCCATGCCACAACAGAAAATCCTGGACACTTTTTTAAAACACAGCAGCATCCACTGCTACCGACCCATAGAGTCACTGGGGCATTATTTGGCAAGAGGGTATCAGGCTAGCCAGAAGCAATGCTGTGTGCCAGCAACTAAAGCTCAGTGGTATTTTGAGAATTTTGAGAGAGAGAGAGAGAGAGAGGAGCACTTTCTCCAGCTTGTGACATCAGATTGATGCTTCGTGGCAAGATCAAGACCTCTTTGTGTCCTCTGCTTCAGCAGCACGTAGTTAGACCACCTGAAACATACTGGGCTTTCAGACCAGGCTGCTAGAATTTCAAGAGACTGTGTTTCATTTTGAAGGCAGAGTTTCGAGTTCAGCTCGTTATTTGTAGGTATTTGTTTTGTTCATGGCAACTTATGCTCACAGACTGAGATTATTTTTGCCACTAATTTAACACAGGTTCACTGTGGGCATTATAATTTATAATAGTATTTCACAAGCCAATAACATCCAGAATCACATCTCTTAATAAGCCAGTAAAGAAAGAACATACTCCAAACCGACGATAGGTTAATCACACTGCTGTTCCAGGCAAAGGGGAGCTGAAAGAAAGAAAATCCAAATTTAGTTGAGGTATCCCTTTCTGGGAGCCGGTTCTCTGAAGAGTCAGCTTTGCCAACCAAGAGCGGTCGACCAGCTGCCATTGCAAAGCAAAGACCCACGTGGCTAGAGCATGACTCGGGGATCCACAGTGCTGGTGTTGGCAGGCAAGATGGTCTCCCTCATGGGGCCTCTGCATGGTTTTCACTGCTGCCAGCAAGGAGTAGCCTTGCCCAGACTGAAGACTCTCTGTAAATCGTCACAGATTCTTGGCTTTCAAGGTTTGCATGTCCGTTAACGCATTGTCGCTCCTTCATATGTTCCTATGGATAAGCACTCAGAGGCACAACAATTTTGACCACATCATCCTGACACAGCCTTTTCGATATAAATGAACTCACCCCCAGATCAAAACAACTTCACTTCAGCTATAAAACAAGTGAATTTGAAATCATAACAAAGGAATACACAACATTGCTATTCAACAAGGGAGTTTTAAAAAAAAAGAAAGTGTTCAGGAAGGCACCATGTCATTACCTGGTCATGTAATAAAGTCAATTTGCCATTTTTTTTCCTAAGGTAAAGGGATTTTAATTCAAAAAATGCTGCTTTGAGCCCAACTGCTACTTTTTTAATCATAAGCTTATACTGCTTGTGTGTGTGTGCGTGTGTAACAAAGGACGGCTTCAAAGGAACAGGAGAAGGGTGGAGCCTCGTACCCACTGGACGAATACGCTACGGACCATAAACCAGTGACAGGTGCTACCGCGGCTTCATATTGATCACGTAAAGGAACCTAGTGGACAAAAATGATTGCATGGACTCTTCCTGACTCTATGTGAGACCTGGTATTTCAAAACTATGGCACCAAAACAGAATAAGCTGGGATAATTGGACATTTGCATATACTTTCATTGTCATTCCCTTTATTTCTAAAGAGTCTAGACACTTTTACTTCTGTCTGGTAAGCTCCTGCAGTATCTTTGTCCCAGGTCAGCTCCCTCATGGGCTAGGAGAGAGATGGAGGACCTACCCACATTAGCACATACATGTGCATAATTTGGGATTGTTGATAGAGTTACCATGCGTTTGCCCAGACAGTGCAGGTTTATGTCCCTTGTGTAATTAAAAGTAGGCAAAGTTATTGTAGAAATGGGGTATGTGAGCATGAGATGGACAGTGAGATGGCCCACATTAGTGCCGGCGCACAAGCCTTGGCCACTGAGCCTTTGTAAGTGGGATCGTGGCGAATGTTGCTTTCGGGGGGTGGCATAATCATAGCAGTGTTAACGAAGTAAAAATCACTACATCTCAGTCTTGGGGTGAATATATGATTTGATTCTTAGGGTAGAAATCTAGAAATAGAAAATACTAAGTAAATGATTAGAAATATTTTTAAGTCTCTTGATATATGTATTTTCTTTAGAAAACATTCCCCTAATTTTGCATTCTATATTAAAGAATGGTGCGCCTTTGTAATTCTGATTACTCTGAGTATTAATCTTAATTCATCTTGGCTTATTTGATGGGAGTAAATATTTTTCATTCAGTTTACATGGTGCAGTTTTATTACTAATGGATATGAATATTTATCATTTTTATTTGTTTAATGTCATTTATATTTCTCTTTCATAAATTGTGAGTTCGTATCCATTCTTTTTCACTGGGGTGCTGGTGAAAATATGTTTATAAGAGACTCTTAAGAATAAATCCTTTTTTGATTATTTTTAATAAAAATATTTTCCTGATTTGTCATTTGCTTATGATATTATTGAACCATGGTTGTTTTAACATTTTTATACGGTCAAATACATTATGCTTTTTCCTTACGTTTTTGGTAATATATTTGAGTTTTATACACATACACATTGAGGTGATGATGAACTTTACAATAAAACTTGGAAAGCTCTACAAAAAAGAAACGAATGTGCTTATAAAACATAAGACCATGTCATATAAATGTGATAGATATCAGATTAGATGAGATATTGATGGAAAATATCTTGAGAAAAAGAGAAAATAGGGTGAAATAAATCTCCACCCAGGGATACGCAAGGGGGAGGAACCATTTTAGAAGAACAAAAAAGAGCATTCAGATTCAGGGGAAGAGATAAAGTCAGCAAGTGAGAAAGCGAAATTCTTGGGAAGAGTGTATTCAAGAAAGAGAGAGTCATTAAGAGTGTCATGTAAAGCAGAGCTGCCAAGAAAAACAAAGATTGAGGAAAAGGCACTTGAATTGATCTGCTTTTGTAAAACCCTCAGCTGCCACTCCAACGATCCAGTGCTTTCATGATAAGCCCTAGCTAATGACTCAAACTATCATCTGTAAAGCAACAGAGGTACGTGGAGAATCCCATTTAATACTGTTAAGAAACTGATATTTATCACTCCATTCCCTGCAATGCAGCATTTGCTAAAATAAAATATCCTGACATGGGGAAGATTGTGGAAATATGAACACTGGCTCTGAACATTCAAAATGTGACATTTGTTCAAGAAGTTGTCATAACATTTTATAGATCTCTACTTTTAAAAATGCAATTTCAAGAAGCGTTCTCCCAGAATAAGGACATCTCCTACAACCGCATCAATTGTAAAGTACAATTTCTATTTGGGGAAACAATGTGTATATCCACTCTGGGGAAAAGAATCAACCTGAGCTTTCCTTGCTGAGTTGTGGGTGTACCTACACCTCCCCCATCGCGTCACCCACTCCTGTGAGTCCTCCCGCAATGGCCACAAGGCACTGTCTCGGATTTTACCTAATTCTACACATACAACTTCTGCAAAACAATCGACCACCATCACAGTTCTTTATGTCCTCCCAGCCTTACATGCCTTTAAAATCCAGCTTACATCTCTGACCCTCTACCCAACCATTCTTTATGGTTTTCTTAACTGGTATTTTTTTCACCAAACTCAATGAATTTTATTTTGCCTTATGTAACATTATCCTCTGTAGCACTTAACCTACAAACGATTTGTTGCTTTGGTTGCTAGGATGTGAGAGTATCCTTGCCCTCCTCCTAATTTCTCTTTCTTTCTATCTTTTAATGGATCCAAATCCATTTCCATCTCCTTATAGTGCTGGTCTTTTCCAAGGTTATGAAATTTACCTCCTTTCTCTCGCTCTATCTCTCTCTCTCCATACATTCCATCCTCACCCAGTTGACAATCTTGTGTACTACAAAGATTTAACTCATAGTTGTATATGTTACGTTTCAGGAAAAAGCTACAAGAAAAATGGCCAAATATGTTTTAAAGATTTGCCTCAAAGTGCATTTGCTTCTCGATGTAGTCATTCTAAGTTTAGCAACTGGCCTGCTGTGTTATGCATTTCTTGTCCTCGTTTTTATCCATTTCCTAGAGACAAGCACAACCCAAGGAAGAAAGCTTCCTTGTGGATTCATGATATTTTAGATTGCTGAGGGACGAGCAACAGTCCCATGTCCCGCAATGAGAACAAAACAATGACCGGGAGGTTGTTATTAGAGCCAAGGGAAAAGATATTAAGTGATTTTTAAGAGAAACATCAAGCTCTTGTCGTAGATGAATCACATTTCTCTACTTTACAGTGACTTTTATCTAGATATCAGGGCTAGTCATTAGCATCAGAAAATTTTTTTTCTGCCAGACGGCACTGGCGTGATACTGACAAATCCTCAGGATCCATCTCCTAACTCAGGGTTTCCGACCAGTCACCTAGTGGGTGTTCATCATTATAATACTTCCTTGTGCTAGATCTCTTCTCATTGCCAAAAGCACAGCTTTATGTTTAGTCGCATTTGAAATTGAGATGTTCTTATAAGAAAAAACATCTGACCTCTTACTGACATCTAGAAAACTACCTGGTTCTACTATCAGCACACTGAATGGTCACTTCTAAGATGGGTTACTTGGAGAAATATTTATGAAAATCGCTCACGTCACCCATTTTGTGTTCATTTTATTAGTCTGACGTTACATATTTTCATTTTGCCCTGAATGCTGCAAGCCATTTTCAAAGGCTCTGTGTAGATCACTCTCTGGTTCCCACCTACCTTTTGAGCTCCAGACTATCTGTTTAAAGCCCTTTTGACACATTTCCACCATGTTGCCAAAAGTAACCACTTAAACTAAGGCGCATTCAAAATCAAGGCCACTGCCGTCCCTGTGCCTTCCATCCACTCCTCCCAGAAACTAATAATCCATATTTGCTTCTTGTATTTTCTTTATTGAATATTATTCTCAACATCTTACCATGCTTTGGAACATCACCATTGCCTCCAATTTCCTATATCTTGTTTGTATCTACCCTGGACATATTTCTAATCCCATGATACCCATCTTGGTTCAGTTCCTCGAAACTTGGCAAAGAATAGTGCAGTCACCCTCCTTGCTGGGCTCCAGCTTCTAATTTCCATCGAATCAGTCTGTCTAAGGCACTAGAGCCAGAAGAATTTTCCTTACTCAGTGTTCTATTTGTATTGCATTCCTGCTCTAAAGTCTTTATTGACTTCCTTTGGACTTACTAAAACCTAAGGTAATATGAAGAGAATAATTAAAACACAGACACAATCTGACATAGCCAGGTTTGAATCCTAAATATACCACCTTTTAGATTTGTGACTGGCCTGAATTCCTTCATCTGTAATATGGGTGTAACAATACTCCTTACTCAGTGTTTAGGATCATATATGGCATATATTAAGCTATTATTATTATTATTACTATTATTATTATACAACTTATTTCTCAGAATATTGAAGACACCTGTTGATTTGGCTCCAGACAAAGTTCTTAATTTGAGCACTCTCAATCTATATTTTAACCAGACTGATTCCCAAATAGGTTCTCAAAAGGCATTCCACTTTCTTGCATCCATTCTTTTCTTTCTACTCTATTTTCCTAATACTCCGGGTGTCTACTTATTAAAGTCTACTCATTCTTTCAAATCCAGATGCATTGTCATTATCTTTAAGAATTGACTTCCCTCTTCATCTTGGTAAGAAAAAGATTGATAATATTGATTCTACAACTAATATGAATTGAACAATTGCAACCTGCTAGACTATGCCTTAAGAGCTTTACATATATTGTGACATAGTCTCCTTCTCTTGGATTCTCATAGCATTTTGACCACTCTAATTCATCTTACGTACTGTGGGCAGAATCATATTTCTAAATTACTGTTCAGATCATGTCATTTCCCTGCTCAAAATCTTTTTCTGGATCCCAATTATACCCCCCAAAAATAGCGCTCGAATTCCTCAGCTGCTGATCCCACCCACTACCACTCACTGCTCCAATTGTCCTGTGGTCCCCTGGACATACACATGGCACTTCTCTCAAATTCAACCATGTGCATACACTTCTTGCTTTCCCAATGCTACATCCCCGCCATGCTGCCTCCCATACACAGACACCCTTCCCACTCTGCCACCCTGTCTTCCTGTCCGTCTTTAGAAACCACTTCAAGTCCTGCCCCCTGAAACCGTCTTTAGTAGCTACAATCCCGAATGATCTCACTCACTGAATATGCAAGTACTGTCTGCATCTCTCATTTGGAAACTAACAATACAAGGAGCTTTTAGTGTAGGGTTTTTTTTTTTGTTTTGTTTTGTTTTTTTGGTATTTGTTTCTTACTTCTAGAAATAACTCAAAAGCTATTCAAGGACAGGGAATATGTTTTATGCTTCCTTGTCTAATGCAGATACTATTTCAGGTCTGATGAAATGGCACATCATCATTTCCTCCTTAGGTTGCCTTCCCTTGCTGTCTTTTCTCTCCTTGGCTAAGCAAAGAGCTGGAAGATCCCAGGGAAAGAGAATATGGTATTGACCAAAAGAGCCACAGATCAGCTTGGAGTCACAAAGAAGGCTGTTTTGAACCTTACACTAGACAACCATCTTGAGAGCCAAACTTTGTTGAAAGGAAGCTCCACATTCATCCATAGTCTTTTAGTTCCCACTTAATGGACCAAGAGGGAGACTTTGATAATTTAATCTTAGACTTGAAGAAGGAAAAACCTCAATCAGACTTGAGGAGGAAATAGAAAGTGTACACTTTCAGGTTTGGGGTGATTGAGAAAGGGCTGACTGCAGACTCATCAAGAAAAAGTAGGGCTAAGACACAGAGATCCTATCCTTCCCTCTCTAGCTTCAGTCCCAGGAAGGGGGCGAGGGTGTGAGCTAGGCTATGGGTTTGTTATGTATCACCCAGAAATGCAGTACCTTAACAGGGCTTGAATCTGTAGCCTGGGCAGGCTCTGCTCCCCAATGTGTCAGCTGTGTCAGTGCTAAGTGGGGGCTAAAGTCATTGGAAGGCAGGCTCACACGTCCCTTCACAGGGCGGTGCTGGGGCACAAAGACCCCAACGGGTGGAAGAAGACAGCGGAGGCCCCTCACACATTTCTCTCTAACTCCATACAGATGAATTCATGTTAGCTGGATTTCTTACATAGAGGCTCATTTCTGAAGGAGGGAGAGACAGAGAGGAGAACGTGAAAAGTGAGGTATCAGTACATCAGACAAGTGTTACTAAGGATGACCCATATGCAATGGAAGAAGGTTAAAACCACTCTTTGTGGAAGGAGTGTCAAAGAATCTATAGATAGGCTTTACAACCACCACAGCAGGTATGTCGTTTCAATGGAAATCTGAAAACAGAGGAAGACCATTGACCACTGCACATTTAGGGATCTTGCAGGCACCACCATGCCAGGCAGTCCTTGCACCAATGTAGATGGAACAGTGTTTCCTTCATGATGGCAGAACCTGGCAGGACAGAGAAAATGCATCAATCCCTGTGGGGCAGGAAGGATCCCGAAGTTCCAAAAAGCCTTCAATTGATACACCAGGTAGGTGTGGAGGGTGGAAAATAAACAAGAAGGAAAAGTCTTCAGGGTTGACTTCAGGCCAGAGATCAATTGAGAGTTGTAATCACATGTCATCACCTACAGGAGATAAGAGGGGCGGGGACCGCATCAGAGGAAGGACTGCATCCTGACCCAGTCACCGTCTTTATAGGAGGATGCTAACAGAGCTCAGGAAAGGTGTCAGAGGAGCTGCTTGGTAGAGCCCGACAGCACCCGCCCCAAAACCAACAAAAGGTCCCCACCTCGCATGCTGTGAGCACACACTACCACTTTCTCATCAGGACCCCATTTGGGGAGAAAGTGGAAAAGGCAGAATTCTGAAAGACTGAGAATTATCTAAGGGGCCATGATACCTGACTGACATCATCCCTGAAAGGAAATGAATGGATCTTAGAATAGTTGGAAATGACTTGTGGAAAGGGACCTGTTAAAATGAGAAGAGACAGCGAGGCTGTCTTAATTTCTCTAGTACCCATCGGGGTACTTAGATTGGGGGGCTTACAGGAGAGACTCATCAAATGTAGGATATGAAAAGTTATACTATATTTCCTTTGTGCCTATAAGTTAATGTAAGTAGATTTTTGACAGTGGCATGAATATAACCACATTACAACATGCTGTGAATGTCTTGCATATAGAAGGTATTCAATAAATATGTATTGAGTTGGTCCTTAAAGGATTTTTCAAATGCAGGGAATTCCAAAGAGTATTTCAACAGTGAACATACATTACAAGCAATCAAACCTGGGGTGTGTTTAGGACGGTCAGCAGACAAGTCTTCTGGCTTCAGAGCTGTCACTCATCTAATAAGGGGCTACATGGCATGAGACTAGATGCCTGGCATGTTAGGTCATTTACACGGTTATACGCATGGGTGGACAGGGGTAACTTTCCTGCTCGCTTCTTGGGCTCTGGAGACACATGCTGTGGCTACTGCTCTTGACGATTTTTCTCCCCAGCTTCTGCACACCAGCTCTGTTCCCAGGCAGTCACTGATCTGGCTCCTGTCCACCTGCTCAAGTGGTCATTTAGCGACGTGGACCTCCAGCTATGAACACTAGGCTGAGAAACTCTAGTTACCTGATTTCCAAATCATGAATGTTAATTTTTCACTCCTGTAAAGGGAGGCTTGAACTTCCTCATAAAAGAGTTTGTTTCACATTCTCAGAGACTGATAAGAATGATCAGCTCACCACCACCTTTGAGGTCCTGACATTGACCTTGCATCTCAAAGGAGGAAAACACCCTTGGCACTTCAACATCTGAGAGAAGTCCTAGCTCTTTGTGTGTGTTCCGCCTGTAAATATCGAGATAGCCACTTCCTGGGCAACTGTGATTTCCCCTCCTCTCAGGGTATCTAGTTATCAGTTCCAAATCTCCCCTCCTTCACCCGCTTTATAAAAAATTTCAGATGGGATTGCTGCTAATTTTCAGGAAAATGGATCCATATTGGCCGGTGAAAGGAACGAGGCCCCAGGGGCTGGTGCGGGTTGAAAACTGACAAGATGACACGTAGGACACAGGATGCTTTCTCCCACATCTGTTTCCTCCCAGGGGCTTCAGATTGCAATGGGCAGGGGGCAGCGTCCGCTCGAGATGCATGCTGGTGCAAGGGCAGCCGCGGGTCCTCAGAGCTTACCCGCAAAGTGATGCAAAGTGAAGACCCAAACACAGTTCAGAGGGGTTTCCAGGGCCTGAGGCTGTGTAGACCCCCTTCGCCACACCACCCCACCCCGACTGCACGTGAGATCCTGGGTCACTCTTTTTGCTGGGCCCTAGTGATTCATGAATCACAGTTTCTCTTGCAATCCACTTCTTACAGCGCCATGGTGTCCCCTCGGGTTTCAGTGTGACCTTGACATCACAGAATTTCTGAGGTCACTAGTGAGCTCAGAATTTACCTGATTCACTCAGCGTGTATTTCAAAAGTTTTGGTAAACATCAGGGAGGATATTTACATGCAAGGTGATTTTCTGTAATCTTGGAAACCAAAATGGATAGAGCAGATGATAGATTGACACGATGGTGAAAGACAGGGAAAAGAGGTAGAAGTTCACGAGCATCTTTGGAATCTGATGGGAAGAATTATAATTACCCAAAGAACGCTATCTCCCCTCCCCCAGAACGATAGACCAACACAGGACAAGTGGCCAGAGGCAATGTCGCCAAACATAGAGGGCCCAAAGACAAATAGCTAGAACACCTGTGCCAGTGGCCAGAAAGAAATAGAAATAAAGAGAAAACAATGTGAGAAATTAGTGCTCTAATAGAGGTTTGGGCTAGCATCCAAAACGGGCAGACTGTCTCCCCCCACTGCTGCCCCCTATCAATTATTCCTTCTAAAATCAAACCTGTGTCTAGGAGTTCAAGGACAGTAAGTCAATCCAAAATTGGAGACTGGAAGAAAAGTGGAAGGTATTCCCTAAAATGATTTCTCAGTTACTTGGGGCCTAGATAAGAGCCATAGAGATTTTAAAATCCAGATATAATAGGAAAACAGCAGAAATAGTTAATTGCACATGTCAAAATGGGTGCGTAGCTGACAACGCGATTGCATTTGTTTTGTCCAGAATCCTCCAGCTTAATTCCTCTTGTATATTTTCAGTATCTTTTCAGACTTCTAACAAACATCAGGCTGCTTTGGAGACCCACGTGGACATCATCCCCTGTTAATGGTTCTTTAAGTCTTATTGGTCAGTAACCTCTCTCCACCTAGAAGTTAAGATCTTTGAGGGCAAGTGTTTGGGGCTTTTCTTTATTCCCCACATTGCTCACAAGAGCATCCTGCAGATACACATAATGATATGCAGTTGATGTCCTTTACAGTAATAGCCTCAGGCAGGGTTTATTACCTGCCATTTTCAGAAAAATAGAAAGAACTATGTATAATGAAGGTCATCCCCTCATCCCCATTCGGGGCAGGGATGAAAGAGAGGGTCAGACACTGCAAATGTTTAATTTGTGTCAGGATCAGGTGGCCTCTATCAATGTAATTTCATGCAAAATAAGATTGGTGTCTGAACACTGAATAATTCATATGTAACTTACATAAATGTATTTCCATTTGTGCTGAATTGTGCACATTTAGGTTAACTTGGGTTTTTGGTACTTATCCCCTAAAAAGACACTCTTATTAAATTAGGCATAAATGTGTTATTTTAAAATGGACTTACTGTTCCATAGGAAAAGATTTGCTGTGTCATCTTGTAACTAGGGACTTAGCCCATTGCGTAATTTACATGGTTGTATGTGGCCACTTATATTATTGCTTTATAGTCCTATGATGCAAGTTTCCAACAACAAATAAGTGGCAGCTCATTTCTGTTAGAGGAAGAAAAATGACTTTTATTTTAAGGAGTTAGCTTGCTTTACTTAAAAATATCTCCTGTCTCTTTTTCCCTATTTTTAACAACTTTATTCAGAAGTAATTCACATGCCATAAAAATGTACCTATTTAAAAAGATACAAATCTGTGTTTTTTAGTGTACTCACAGAGTAGTACAACCATCAAAACAATGCAAATGATTTTCGTTTTCATCACCCCAAAAAGGAAACCCCATACCTCCCTGGCGTCACTCCCATTTCTCCTCACTGTCAGCACTACACCACCCCAAATCTACCTCCTGTTTCTGGCTTACCTGGGCACTGCAGATAAACAGAGTCATACAATTTACGGTTTCTCGTGTCTTGCCTCCATCACTTAGCATAATATTTTTGTGGTTTGCTCACATCATAGGAATCAGACCTTCATCCTGTTTATTGCAAATATGCTATCGTTGTATGGATATACCACAATTTGTTATGCTACTCATCGATTGATGGACATTGAGGTGCTTTCAGCTTCCTGTCTAAATCTTGCAGTGTTTTGAAGAGAGGCATTTTCAAAAATTTCTGAAGCCTACTTCTGCTTTAACATTTTGGAAGTGTGAAAGTCAGCCTCGACTCCACGTTCCAGCACGGCAGCTTCCCTAGCTCGTTGGCAGGGTAACCACACCAGACCCTGTCGCAGTTACTATCAAGATGGGCTTCCATTTCTTCCCTTACATTCAGTGGCATGATCAAGATAACTGGCTTTCCTTTTTTCCTCTCATTCACTGGCTGGATCTGTGTCACCAATAGTCTTCAGAATATGATGGAATAAAAATAAATACTTCCCCAAATTGAACACAAGAGCCCAAGGATGACAGCTAGAAAAATCTGTTTCTCTTCAATGCAGCTCCTGCCTAGGGAAAACAAGCAACGTCTTAATTTTCTCTAGACATAGGGTTGATTTATAGTGGAGTGACCTGGCTGATACTCTGCCCTAAGATGTTAAAAAACTTCATGAGGAAGCAGAGCTCCTGAAGTACAAACTGGTACCAGACAAGCCAAATGAAAAGCCAAAAAGCAAAGCCAACACTAACAAAACACTCATTGCTGCATATTTTGTTTGCTTGCTATGTTTTTTGAATTTCTTAATTGCTAACATTTTCTTTATCTAAACATGGAATTTTTAATGCATACAGACACACAGACACACATGCACACACAAAGATACACACACTCTTAAGTGTTCAGTTCAGCTAGTAAAATAAATTTTGGATTCTTTTCCTTCCTTCCTTCCTTCCTTCCTTCCTTCCTTCCTTCCTTCCTTCCTTCCTTCCATCCATCCTTTTCCTTTCTCTGTCTCTGTCTCCATCTCTATCCCTGGCAGCATATGAATTGAGACCTCACTATGTTTTAATTATTGCTTGTTTTTGTGGAGCTGAGTGTCTTTCTGGGAAGGATGTGACAAATGCAGGAAAGCAGCTTGAGTGGCCTGCAGGAGATGAAGGATACACCAAAAAGCTGAATGGACTGGATTTATGAAGACATATTTGAGAGCACGTACATGGCGTGCCTTTCAAACCCAGTAAGAGGCTTAGGTTCTGTTGCATTTATCAGAAAAATAAAATACAATAACATGGCCAAATACAAGATAAATTTTTACCTCACGTGTAAGATAAATCTAGACATCAGCAATCTATGATTATTATGGCAATTTTTTATTCAGGACCAGACTATGGTCGTTCCACTCAACGATCCCAGAATTTATTTCTATCCTGCAGATCAACTCATGGTACAAGAGGGCTGCGGGATTTCTAGCCATTACAGCTGTATTCCAAGTTTTAGGGATGAGAAATAAAAAGGGCAAAAAGAGGCATACCATATATGGTTTAGCATCTTTTAAACTCATCTTTCCTGGTGTCATAAACAATGCTTTCACTTACATTGAATTAGCTAAAAGTTTGTCATATATATTCATATTTACTTACAAGGGAATAGAGAAGGTAGTCCCTTATCTGAATTCACACTTGCCCCCTTTTAAAGCTGGATGGTGTTATGAAGGAGAGAGTGGAGCATGTATATTGGGCAGACTCTGCAGCAGGGTCTATCTCCCCATGTCCATACTGAACCCAGGACCCATCTGACTCCCCGGAGATCGTGGCTTTTGAACCGCTGTCCATTGAGAGCAATGTTAACACTGTGTCTGGAGCCTGTGAGCATGAGTGATAGCAAGAGTGAGGCCCAATACTCAGCTCTGGGGAAGACAGCAGGACAGATCATGACTGGCAGGGCATGGTGACCAAAACAGATGAGACATCTCGCGGGCTTGTCAGCAGACACCCTGAGAAATAAAGAAGCATTCTGAAAGATGGACAAGGGAATGAGATCTGCCACCAACGCCGGCCAGGGTCCAGTTCTTATGATGCGGGTATTATATCTGGTGGGACCCCGCCCCACATGCACAGGCTGGAGGGATCCATACAAGGTCATTGAGTCAGTCTATTGGAGCAGTTCCAAACCTTTCAATTATGTTCACACCTCTACCAGAAAAAAATAGTCAAGCAACCACTGTCAACATATGCATTATAAATTATGAATTAACTCTGTGTACTACTAATAGATATATATTTTATACTAATTGCATACAAAATAGACATTTTAAAATAATGATATTGAAAATAAATATTAGGAGAAATTCTAATACTTCCTGCCCCCAGCACCAGTGGATTATCCTACACAATCCTTGCCATGGGTCTCCCCACTTAGGAGAATAGAGACAAAGGTACTTTGAGGACTGGGTCAATTCAACACATAATAGACATTCTGGTAGGCTCCTCAATAAAAAAAATAAATAAAATAGTTTGTGATATTAAAACACTTCAAGTCTGTTTATGGAGACAGGAATATTAACAAATGATTATAGTAATTATAATTCAGTAGTAAGTGCAACAATCACACTGTATACTGGGTCTTAAAATAGTGATGATAACATATGACAGAATCAGAAAAGCTTCATGAAGGATATAATGTTACAGAAAAAAGTGAGGAAGGAAATTTTCTCACTGATGAAGTTGACCCCAGAGAAATGTCACCAGTTGGGGCACTCTAAAGAATGTGATCATTAAGCACAGAAATATCCCAAATCATGACATGATTCTCTGACTGAGCTCCCAAACATAACACCGTACGCTCAAGTGCACACAGATACCTACGAGTTAGAAAGGTCATGCTTATTATAAGTTAAAACAAACCAACAAACAAAAAGGGTTGAGGACTTTGATTGATTCATTGATTCATTCATACTTTTATTGCCTTATATCTCCATTTATCCATTGAACAAATATTTCTTGAATAACTCTTATGCTGTAGACATTGTTCTAGATGCTGGAATTTAAGAGGTGAACGAGACAAAATGTCCGCCCTCACGAGACTTGTATTTCAACGAGGGAAACAACAAAAGAACAATGAACACACATATGTTACGGCAGGTGGTGATAAGCTCTCAGAATAAATGCGAAGGATAAGGAGAGAGTGATTTGGAGGGGTATAAAGAGAAGGATTCTCTAAAGAGGTATTTGAGCATTTGTCTAAACAAAATGGGGAAGCTGGACCAGCCCATATTTGGTCATAAAACCAAGGAATCTATCTTTTGGGACAAATCAAGTTTGGGTGCAGGTGGAAATGTCAGTATGAGGTCACAAATTCAAGTCCAGTAGCCTGGAGACACTCGGTTTCATGAACTTACATGGGTCTTTAATGCAAAAGACAAGGGGAACTCCCTGGGGCGGTGGGGAGTAGAGTCCCATAGGCTGCGGCAGGGAGGGGCCAGGAGGAGGGGAAAGGAGAGCTGAGCAGGTGCAATGAGCTGGGAAAGCGTCTGCACCCGCGGGGTCTCAAAAAGAAGTAACAAGAAGACTATTCCAGGAAGGAGAAATAAGCTAGGCTGCCAAGTGCTACCGAGAAGCAGAGAAAAATGAAAGGGACTGATAATTTGCTGCCGATGAAAGACCTAGAAATTCCGTTCTCATAATGATTTCAGAGGCATTTCTCACCACCTTTTGGTGGATTAGAACAAAAGCTGTTAGTGACTTGGATGACGAGCGAGCCCAGACTGGCAGGTCCCCGTTTACGAAGGGCTTAGAGTCCACACCATCTGCGCCTGTGCTAACGTAGCGTCCCACCGCACAGATGCAGGAACTGAGCCCCATACACACACTTCTGTTCGTATCACTTCAAGTGTCCAAAAGTCATTGTGAGGAACCGTAACCACGCTAACAAAAGAAAGAAAAAAGAGTATATACAATATTTTTTTTTTTCCCTAACAGCCTTCAACATCTTTTTTTCCACTCAGCTGCTCAGCTGTGAGAATCTAGAAAAATCCCAGTTCCAAATACTACCTTTCATCTCGGTTGTTTTATTCCGAAATAATCTTAGATTTCCAAAACAGTTGCAAAAATAGTCGAGTTCCTGGGTACCCTTCTCCCAGGGTCTTCTGATGTTAGCATCTTACATAACCACAGCACATTTATCAGAACTAAGAAATTAACATTGATACGATAACCTTCACAGAAGTGTAGACTTTTGTTCAGATACCCCCAGTTTTTCCACTAACATCCTTTTTCTGTTCCAGGATCCCAAGCAGAGCACCACTTTGTATTAGTCATGCTGCCTCTTTAGAATGCCCTAACCGATAACATTTCTCAGTCTTTCCATGATTTTCGTGACCTTGACACTTTCGAAGAGTGCCCATCAGGTGTTTTGGAGAATATCCCTTAATATGGGTTTATTTAATGATTTCTCCTAGATGTTGCATGGAGGTTATGATTTGGGATAAGAATGACTCAGAGGTGATGTGTTCATTTCCATGAATCGTATTGGGAGGGTAAATGAGAGCGACATGATACTGTGATGTTAACGTGGACGGACCACTGGGTTAACGTGGTGCCTGCCAGGTTACTACTTCTCTCTTTGCATAGTATGTTCCTTAGCAGAGAGTCACTAAATACACATGTTCAAGGGGAGGGGAGGAAAGCTCCACATTTTGGAGGGAAGAGTATCAAAGAATTTATGGTCAGACATGTATTAAAACTGCCACAGTAAGGCACCTGGGTGGCTCAGTCAGTTGAGCCTCTGACTCTTGATTTCGGCTCAGGTCATGATCTTGGGGTTGTGAGATGGAGCCTCGAGTCAGGCACCCCACTGAGCGTGGAGCCTGCTTAAGATTCTCTTTCTCCCTCTGCCTCTGCCCCTCCCCCTACTCACGTGCACGCATACGTACTCTCTCTTTCTCAATAAAAAAATAAATCTTAAAAAAAAAAACCCACCACAGTAATTGATAAATATTTTGGGAAGATACTTGGAGTACATGCAGGTGTCTAGTTTCCCTTTAAAGTTTTGCTCACTGATGTTAGCGTTCATGCTAGATTTTGCCCAGAGAAGTTATGACTGTGGTGTTCCGACAGTTATCTCCTCGTCCTCTGTTATTCTGTCTTCATTAACTGGGATTCTTCTCTAAGGAAGATTAGTCTCTTTCTTTTTCTTTCTTTCTTTCTTTCTTTCTTTCTTTCTTTCTTTCTTTCTTTCTTTCTTTCTTTCTTT